>NC_143036.1:68147500-68200000 GCF_057628025.1 Oncorhynchus mykiss
AGAGAGATTTGGATGGATAAACAAACGGATTTAAGGAAACAGACAGATGGAGAAAGACAGACGAGTCCTTCTTCTGACAAGAATCACTTATGTCCAGGCTTGGACTACTTGATTCTTGAACTGATTGATTCTTAAAGGGGAAGTACATTTCACATGTAGAAATGTCTCTCTCAAATGTTTTTTTGAGCAACATAAGCACTTAACTGATATACTCATTTTGCACCATTTAATATTCATTATGGCCACGCAGAAAATGAAGGTAGTCCCTTCAGGTAGTCCCTTCCTGGTTCAGTCAGTTTGGTGCCTAATGAATACGACCCAGGAGTGCAGTATATATCCCAAGATTTGTGAAGTTAACTTACCCTCTAGTATCTTCCCAGTCTGTTGGGCAACTCCTCCAGGTAAGACTTTAGCTACGTAGGCTCCGATGTGTCCGTTGGTCCCTGGAACCTCTTTACCTCCCACCACTCTGATACCCAATCCATTCCCTGGAAATTAAGAGGTAGAAACCCCCAAATGAGTGAGAAGCATGAACACACACAACTATACCCATGCACGTACAGTGGTCAGACACCCATTAAGAGTATGCATGCACAGGAATATGTATCCAGTGTAGAATGTAGACATACACATTTATGTACACGCACGCACTCACACACATGCATACTGTACATACACACACACAGACACGCACACACGCAGACACACACACACACACACACACACACACACACACACACACACACACACGGACACACGCACACAGACACGCACACACGCAGACACGCAGACACACACACACACACACACACACACACACACACACACACACACACACACGGACACACACACACAGACACGCACACACACGCAGACACACAGTCGTTTAGAGATCAGTCATTTAAGCTAAAGAGTAAATACATGCTTATCACACTGACACAGTCACCCAAATCCCACAGACAAATGGTTCATTTTTAGCACTTCTCCACATTAACAAGCACCTTCTTTGTGGCCTGCTGACTAATTGCAAAAAGCTAATCCTGTGTGTCAATGATACGCCATTTTGAGCCAGGATGGATGACTGATGAGACTGGAGATGTGCCAAATCAACAGAGGATCCACGAAATGTCTACCCCATTTTGGGTCAAGACCAACATTAAGACCTGTCACTGCGTGAAGACAGCTGTGTTTATGACAGATTGTGTCCATGTGCAAGGTAAACTGTGTTTCCCTTACCTGACACGCTGCGGTCCTTGGGATCCCTCTGCAGTTTGACTCTGGTGTGAGGAAAGGGGTAGTAAACACCCTTCCCCTGAGAGACACATACAGGAAACTACATAAGTGTTTTGTAGGCTATTACACCTCAACAGATAGCTGCAGTTACTGATACAAATGCATGCAATTATGTAGTCATGGATATATATGTAATTAGTTTGGGTTATTTATGCAAGAAAGAATAAACAGTAAAGCATTGTTTTAAAAGTCTGTGTGCATATGGGCATTTCTCAACTTTATGACTTTGTGCCGTGTGTGGGTTGGTGCTTGGGTGTCACCTGTCTCCTGTCCGGCCCTTGTCCGTTCTCTGGTCGTCCCTCGCGGGGTTTGTCAAACCAGTCCGTTTCCTCTCGCCGTAGGTGGTAGGCTTCAGAGACAAATAGGCCATGATCATTAACCCTGTCAATCAGTCCCTTCTAACCTATCAGTGGGGACAAGCTTTCTGATTGGTTGGAAGAGGATTGCATGCTGGAGAGGGGACGGGCAGTTGAAACAGGAAGGAAGAGAAAGAGGCCTCCAAGAAAGGTACAAATTTAGGGAATTTCAAGATATAAATGACAAGCAGCTAAATGATAATACTATTCTGATGAAATATTTAACGCCAGGGATAACTTTAACTTATCTTATGGTAGATGTCATTTATTGCCATTAATGTTTGGCATGTTTTTCACAATAACATGCCAACCTGACCAATGCTCTTTTTAGTTAATATGGCACAGTATAGGGTTAGTCCGTTTTCTTTCCATAGTTTATAACAACTGGCACCAGTTACTGTACAGTATGTAACCATGGTAACAGTCTGACGTTTAGACTGGTGTAGCTCACTTTTAGAGTGCTGGTAAATGTGAAAATAAATGTACGGTCCTGTATCTTTCGATCAGCATTGATAAACTGCAGGTTTGAATTTCCGATTGGTGTAAAGAAACCTCCATGACTCATCAATAAGGAACAAACGGTACACAGACGCCAGCTAACATCTACCAACATTGAGTCATATTGGAAATACATGTTGACGTCTGGAATGGTTAAGATGTTGGCTTATGGATGATTGACAGGTAGGGGGCAGGGCGGGGCAGGATAATAGAACACCCTAGAACTAATACTATACCGTTTGGGATATTCTCATGTGATTGCCGGGGATCATCTCTGTTCAGTGCCAGCATGGAGTCACTTAGGGCTGTAACCAAGGGAAATTGATAAACATGGATTCTGCGCTATATGACATCATGTAGGTCAAAGGGTCAAGTTCTACACACTTATTATGGGATAGGGATATTGGATCTAGGGGGTTTATTTCCTGTCATGACAAGACCTATTGGCACAGCGGTATATTTTTTTGTTCATTTGCATATGAAATCAATTAAACAGTGTTATGAAGGGAATTGATTTAAAGTAGACATGGTTGTCAGCAGAATAGAGATGGAGACATAACAGAGAGAGAAAAGAGAAAACTGTAATGCCTATATTTTGTTAGAGCATGCGTAAAAGACCCGAATAAAGAGTGACATCACAGAATCAGGAAGAGCTTTGTTCATGCTACAATAAACATTATATTCCCCATGCAAACGTGTACAACAAAGGTATGACACCCATGCACGTATTCAGACAAACACATGCAAATTAAATGTATTTATTATAGATTAACAGAACATGCATTAACATAACATGCATTGGAAAACCCTTAGAGATGGACATGCAAGAAAGTGAGAAAGAATTCTAGAAAAGAGAGAAAGGATCCTTCCCATATCATCTAGAAATTGTCAAGTGTATTTCATCCAAATAAGAAATACTGCACTGATGCAATGATAATACTGTATGTACCTAACTACCACAACAAAATACATTTAAACCTTCCAATAGATCTGTAATAGGCCTGTCATAGTCTAAATATATCATGTATCATGTAACATAACGTGCAGTGTTCACACAGATACACATTCCTATGAATGTCCTCACCTGAACTACTGAATTTGAAATAAACATCAAATATCTGAAGAACAAAGTAATAAACACATTCCATAACATTTTCTAGCCAGAGGCACTTTTTCAATTGATCACTTCAGAGAAAGCGAGGCTCTTTTCCCATTTCCCTGCACAATCTGACCTGAGCTTTCAAGTAGAGGGATTATTCTACTCCCAACACCTGGGCATTAGATAAACAAGCAAGTTGTGAAATACTACGGAAGTCCTCTAGGACTTAAAGTACAAAACCATATTTTCAAGTATGTCAGTTATAGAGCAGAAATGACAACATTTAGCAAACAAAACTGCTGATCAGTTTCAGAGACAGAATGATTTTGGAGGAAGGATACCTTCTGCATATCTATAAGTGATAGAATATTTTAGAGTAACATTCATAGAGATTAAATAGAAAATATATATAAAGATTCCAACGAAGACACAATCGCATGCATTTAGAGATCAGAAGAGACCCAAATGAGGGATTAAACACCAAAGGACATCAACATAGACACATACAAAATACAGTAATTACATTCAGTAAAGTCAACTTGTCCCTTGTATTGAGACTAATACATCAAATCAAAGGAAGAGGGAATGAATACATTCAGAAAAGACAATAGATGAAGAAACCAGTAAAGACACAGATAAGACATAAAGAAAGTCAAAGGTCATGGGTGGTGCAGGTGGGTGGTTCATTGGGTGGCATATTGGATAGTATATTGAGTCAGTTTGAAATTGAAAGAAAACAGTTCTGAATTGATGCCATTGTTGTTTACCTTCGCCGTCCGACATGGTGCCCTGGAGGTCGTCCATCAAGACGTAGCCTCGACCCCTCGTTGGCTCTTCCCTCAGGTGCTGCTGCTGCTGGGAGTCCTGCAGGGAGAGGCACGAACCAAACTGGTCCCGTGAGTCGGCCGAGATGGGCGGCAGGGGCCCCGCTGACGCCCGCGCCATGCCCATAGGCTGGCCCACAGGACTCAACGGGCTCTCCTCCTCAGAGTTCTGCGCCAAGATGGGGATGCGCCCCCGGCCGCCCTGCACGATGGGCAGGCTGGTGGGCTTGGCACGCCCTGATGGCATCTGGTAGCTGTCTGAGGCCGCCTCGCCGTCCCCCTTGAGCCTCAAAGAGGAACTGGATGGGTCCCGTTTGAGTGAGAGATCCAGGCCATAGACGGAGTTGGGCCTAGAAGAGGGCCGTGACCGGCTGCCACTGGGGTAGGAAGTCGAGTCCAAGGCCAGGCTCTGGCCGAAGTTGAGCGAGCCAGCCAGGTTGGCACCCAACGTGGAGCCCAGGTACTTCTGCTGCTCTGCAATGTTCTTGCGTAGTCCAAAGGTGATCTCGTCCTGAAGGAGCCGGCTGGATCTGGGAGAGGCGCTAACGTTACTGGACCCTAAATAGCTGGTATAGTCTGTCTCCAGACTCCTGCCGTCTTGCATCGAGGAGTACTTGGAGACTTTGGGGTCGGTCAGCGGGGCTTTGTGCTTCTGGTACAGCATGGATGCCGGGAGCTGCTTGGCTGCCTGCTTCTCTAGGGTCAGCCGGCTGATGCTGTATTTCTCTGTCTTGGGGTAGTGTCTTTGGGAGTAACTCTGGGAGGAGGAGACACCCGAGCTGGGGGTGCCGTAGTAGTTGTGGGAGAGACCCGTCAGCGGGTCCAGGCTCTCTGTTCCCCCTGTGCTCCTCCGGAACTCCTGTTTCAGCTGCTGCTTGAGGAGCTTCAGCTCGTAGGGGTCGTCCATGGAGTCTTCATCGTCTGGGGTCTTTCCATACCCGGAGTGGAGCCTGGAGCTGGAGCCCAGGTAGTCGGTGGAGGTCAAGTCGGCTGCACTTCTTCGCAACAGCCTTTCTGCCTTAGCCAGCTCCTTCTCGGCCTGGGCGTAGCTGGATGAAGCCAGACTCGTGGAGCTCTTGGCCAGCTCTGCCGCATCTTCTAGGAGGACGTAGCTTCGTGGAGTGTGGTGGTGGTGCTCCACGTCTCCATAGAAGGAGTCGGCCGACACGTTGGACATGGGGCTGCCAGCCATACTGCCCCCCACCTCCAGGGCCCGGAGGTCCAAGTGGTTACCGTACTTGTCGTACCTGACCCCTCCCATGTAGGCAGAGGACACGGGGTCGGGCTGTCGGCTGATGATTTCGTACTTTGACGACGCGTCCAACTCTTGGATCAGGGCCGCCTGCCTGGCTGCCTTCTGCTGGAGAAGGAGCATCTGGTGGTAGCTCTGCTGCTGGGAGCTAGACAGGGATGGGACTGAGGAATAGATGGACTGAGACTGGTAGGAATGGGGAGATTGGTAGAGTGACTGCTGCTGGTACAGCGTCTGGCTCAGTGGGTACTGGTACTGGGAGTACGTGCCGTACTGGGCCTCGTGTGTGGTCTGTGGTGGCACAAAATCATCCAGCTCTGACTGGGGTGCCGTCCTGGGGCGCTCCAGCCCGTGACTTCCCATCTCATCATCTTCTCCACTGCCACGGCCGCTCCGTGTCTCCCGGATGTTGCTGACCTCGCTGTCTGACATGTAGTCACGATCCTCGGCCACGCTCTGCAGGTAGGCCCGCTCCCTCTTCTCCCTCTCCTTGAGGAGGGCGTCTTTCCTGCGGTTGATGCCCATCTCCAGGTAGCGTAGCTTGGCGTCGATCTCCTTCTCTTCTTCGTCCAGCTCCGCCTGCTTGTGGCGGAGCTTGGACGACTCACGCTCCACCATGTCCAGCTCTCGGTCGATATCCTGCAGGATCTTGGCCCTCGCCATGTTGGTGTTGCGGCACATGCGACGGCGGGCCGAACCAGTGCTGTAGGCCGTCTGGCCAGCGGCTGTTGCCTCCTCCTCCGAGGGCGGGTTGGGCAGGGTCCTCTTCACCTTCTTGCCGGTGCCAGTTGGGGTGCTGCCCGACGAGCTTTTGCCCTGCCGGAGAAAACCAAAACAAACAAATAGTTATTAAAATGAGAATAAATTGCTTCTTTAATTATTTATACTCAAACGTCACATTGTGATTTCACACTGAATGGGTACAGCATCTGAATGATGACTTTCTCCAAACCTTTACTACATGTACTAAATTAACCGGAAAGAAGTGTTAAATCTTTCATGATTTCAATTATCTGATTAAATGAATGGATGACTAAAATAGAAGAGGATCTCTATCCCGGTGTCTCTGTGTCCTGATTACAATCAGGCACGGACAAGAATCTGGTGTGCTCAGAGTGAGGGAAAGCTTATTGAGAAACACAGCATATTGACTGCTGGTGAGTTTCACAGGATGATACTGTATGTGCTCCTGGCCATAAATGTTACTCACTACCTTAAGAGCAGCCTCAAAATATGTAATTTATTCACATTAAACGCCTATGGATCTGTGGCATATCATTACTTTCCTTCAAGCTCAGCTGTTTGTCCACCCCTTGTATGTACAGTATGAGGAGCTCAGTGGTGTATCACTCAGGCAGAAAACTGATTTATATACCCCGGGAGAGGGCCAGAGGTAAAATGAGAGGCTTGATTAAGTATGTATAATGCTTGGCTGGTATACCATACAGTGCCTTCGGAAAGTTTTCAGACCTTTTAACTTTTTCCACATTTTGTTATGTTACAGCCTTATTCTGAAATGGATTAAATAAATAAAATCCTCAGCAATCTACACAATATAGATATAAAACATATATACAGTACCAGGCAAACGTTTGGACACACCTATTCATTCAAGGGTTTTTCTTTATTTTTACTATTTTTTACATTGTAGAATAATAGTGGAGACATCAAAACTATGAAATAACACATATGGACTCATGTAGTAAATCAAAAAGTGTTAAACAAATCTAAATATATATTATATTTGAGATCCTTCAAAATAGCCACCTTTTGCCTTGATGACAGCTTCCTAGAGCTGGTAGCCCGGCCAAACTGAGTAATCGGGGGAGAAGGGAGATGACCAAGAACCCGATGGTCACTCTGAAAGAGCTCTAGAGTCCCTCTGTGGAGATAAGAGAACCTTCCAGAAGGTCAACCATCTCTGCAGCACTCCACCAATCAGGCCTTTATGGTAGAGTGGCCAGACGGAAGCAACCCCTCAGTAAAAGGCACATGGCAGTTTGCCAAAAGACACCTAAAGACTCTCAGATCGTGAGAAAAAATATTTTCTGATCTGATAAAACCAAGATTGAATGCCAAGGGTCACGTCTAGAGGAATCCTGGCACCATCCCTTCGGTAAAACATGGTGGTGGTACCATCATGTTGTGGGGATGTTTTTCAGCGGCAAGGACTGGGAGACTAGTCAAGATTGAGGCAAAGATGAACAGAGAAAAGTACAGAGAGATCCTTGATGAAAACCTGCTCCTGAGCACTCAGGACCTCAGACTAGGGCATAGGTTCACCTTCCAATAGGACATCGCCCCTAAGCACACAGCCAATACAACGCAGGAGTGGCTTTGGGACAAGTCTCTGAATGCCCTTGAGTGGCCCAGCCAGAGCCCAGACCTGAACCCGATTGAACATCTCTGGAGAGACCTGAAAATAGCTGTGCAGCGACACTCCCCATCCAACCTGACAGAGTTTGAGAGGATCTGCAGAGAAGAATGGGATTAACTACCCAAATGCAGGTGTGTCAAGCTTGTAGCGTCATATCCAAGAGGACTTGAGGCTGTAATCGCTGCCAAAGGTGCTTCAACAAAGTATTGAGTAAATGGTCTGAATACTTACGGAAATGTGATATTTCCGTTTTTTATTGTAATACATTTTTATTATAAAAAACTGTTTTTGCTTTGTCGTTATGGGGTATTGTGTGTGGATTGATGGGGGATATATTTTAAAAAAATCAATTTTAGAATAAGGCTGTTACGTAACAAAATTTGGAAAAAGTCAAGGGGTCTGAATACTTTCCAAAGGCACTGTCTCTGGATACCGCCCAACTCTAGTATTTATAACCTACTGTAACTAATGTAAGTATATATCTTAACTTAATCATATTTCAGTACATTTTGACTATGTCTGCAACCGGTCCCATGGAAACAAGTTGAATGAAAAAAAAATGATATGCTTTAATACAACTAGTAGATACTAAAGGAATAGCTGTAACCTTTGGACCAAGTCATTTGCAGTACCTCAAATATACCCTGATCTAGTTAGTCTGGTTGGAAAGAAAGAATGTGGGATATCTACCAAGGATGCTACCAGTCCCAAATCACATTGAAGAGGCACTGTGCAATGACTCAATGTATGAAATATGAAAAATGGAAACTCTTCTAGAAAATTGCCTCCAGTCTTGCGGGCTTTGCCTTCAAACTAAAATGCCAATATAAATATATCAGCTTTAGTGCAGCAATGCCTTTGAAAGGGCATTCTATGAGAGGCTCATATGAATTTAGACAGCAAGCTCGCCAAATGAATAGCAAGCTGGGGGCTACATTAGATGTGTATGAGAGAAACGGAACTGCAATAAGACATCATTTTCAGGGCAATAGTGGAGTAGTGTTATGACAAGAAGTGCAACCTGGAAATACATCCAAATCTGGTTTCAAAACAGAACAGAAATTCATCCAAATCTGGTTTCAAAACAGAACAGAAATGCAACCAAATCTGGTTTCAAAACAGAACATTATCCTGGATTATGCTCTACTTTGTTTGTCCAATGTCACAGTATATCATACTTCGAAAAACTCTAACTCTAGTTGTCTTAATATAAAATGACAAAATAAACCCAATTATCTATAAATAATAATATGCAAGAGTTAGCGCCCTTTTGTACCGTTTCTCCCTGGGGTGAGAAAACTGACCTTTATATAAAGCCTGCGTGCCTAAGGGAGAGACTCTATGCCCATTTGAATAGAACACATCACAATTGCAAACAATGATTAAACCAGAACTCACGGAGGAACCTTCGCCATACTGGAAACTGGATGATGCCCTCTCCTCTCCAGTTGGACTCATGGGCTTGAGGTCGGACATGGATCTCTGCATGGCCTTAGGTCCCTTGGGGCTGCCGGTTGGAGAGACTTTGGTCGGATCAGTACTCCCTCTTATTCTCTGTGGGCTTGTATCACCCAGTGATTTCTCATAGGACACAAACTCAAGGGATTTGCTTGGGGATATGCAGGGGGATATGGGGGAGTAGAGAACATTGGGGGATTTGGGCGGGGCCTGAAGTGAGGAGGGGTCAGCTCTGAGGTGGCCAGACTGTTCTATCTCCAAGGGCGTGGGCCGTCTCTTGTCTTCCCAATGTGGACTTTCCGAGTCGGAGAGCTCCATCCTGGTGTCCATTCTTACATTCCCTGCAGAGTCCGTCTGTATGGAGATCTCAGAGTGAGCCTGAATGGATATATCGGAAGTCTGTCCGCCTCTGTCCCCCCTTGACGTGCGGGGCCTGCTACGTCTGGCCCGAGCAGGCTCCCACTCCTCCTGGTCCTCATCGTCCGTCTGCACGCAGCTGTCTACGCTCTTCTTGGCCGTGCTTCTCTTCTTCCTCCCTGCCGTGTAGGCTTTATCAACAACACTGTCCTCGTCGTCCGTCTGACACCCACTATCCATGATTTTCCGGGCTAGCTCGGTGCCATCCGGCCCCAGGACGACTGCCTCCTGCTGGCCATGCCCCAGCAACACCTCCCCCGGGTACATCTTCCGGAACTTCTGCTCCTCCAGCTGTGCTCGGAGCTGCTCCTGGAGCCTCTGGATCTGCTCTAGCTGCTGCTGCTGCTGGGCATAGGTTTCCTTTTGCATCATGAGGTGGGCCTGGCGCTCATCCTCCTGCTGGCACAGGATGGCCTGCTTCATGGACTGCAGCTCCTCCAGCTCCTTCTGCACCAGCATCTGTTCCTGCTCACGGAAGCGCTGGATCTCCTGACGCTCCCACTCCAGTTCTTCAGCCAACCGCTGCTGTTTGAACTTCTCCATCTCCAGAATCTCACGCTGCATCTGGTACTGGCCCTCCCCTGGCACACAGGGCGAGGACAGGGCCTCCAGCGAGGCGGCGATAGCCTCCAGGGACGCGTCCGTGTACGAGTCCAGCCTTTCCAGGGCCAGGGTGACTGTTTTGGTGCTGAGGGCCACGGAGGTGGATATGCCATCTTTAGCAAGCTCCAGGTTGAGGGGGACATCCTCTTGATCGTCTGCAGAGGTGGTGGAGATGAAGCTGTGGGACCGAGTCATGGGCTGGTTCTGGAGAGTGGACAGGGATGGCATGGTGTAGCTGGTGTGCATGCCCGCCGACAGGGAGTTGTAAGTGGTACTGAATATGGACCCAGGTTGTGTGGTGATGGCGTAGGTGGATGGGATTGGTACTGAGACTGAAGAGTACACCACCCCATTGGAGGATCTCAGGACACTGCTCGTGCCAAAGTGTGTCCCAACAGCTCCTTTGACTCTAGCTTGGGAATATGGGGGGATTATCATTCCTGAATATAACCCTGAGCCTTTGGTGGAGAAGTCCAGAGCTACACCTGTTGGGGAAAATAAATCTATTGAGTCCACAACAACAGGTAGCCTTAGTGGTGAAACATCAGACAGAAAGCCATGCTCCATCGAAAGCAATGCTCCATCGAAAGCCATGCTCCATCCAAATAAATAAAAAAGCAACAACAAAAATGGAAAAACCTCCAGTCTTGCTAGATCATGGATGATGTGGAGCCAAATCAAACAGCATGCAAGCACATGCATCGATGTACTAAAAAAAAAAGATCATAAAGGTAGAACGAAAAAATAAGGTAAAACAAAATGTCCATGCAAACAAGAAGTGAACGAAACAACAAAATGCACTAAAATGCCACAGGATCAGCCATGAATAAGCAGAGGCATCTCAAAGTGACATTTCAGCGAGAGGTCGGCGATGTCACTGCACAAACCTGCATCAGATGTCTTGGAGGATGTCAGGTCTACTGCACCCTCTGTGGTGCCATGGAAATTGTAACTGTTCTTGCTCTTATAGAGGAAAAGCCCAGCCTCAGCCAGATTGGTGTCGGACATGGAGGGTTTGATGCCACCGAAGCCCCTCATGTTGTAGGGTGAGCGGTCGTATTGGTAGTGGTCGTCTCGGTAACCGAAGCGGTCTTCGGGCAATGGAGTAGTGGGCTGCTGGGTGGTGCAGCTACCTGTAAATGGCAGCTTGTAGACAACATCACAGCAGACAGCTCTTCTCCCAGCCGTCAGGTCCACGGGTTTCCCATCCTCCTCTGTGATCACAGCCGTGACCACTTCCGCGGAGGAAGCGTCGACCGAAACCACGGTGTTGAAGGGTTTGGCTGTGCTAAGGTCCACCGCACCTGCTACTGTCGGCATCCCGACGCTCAGACCATTAGCCACACACCCTGGGGCAGGGGTAGGGGCGATAGTGACAGGTGGCTGGAATGACCCTAAGCCTGTGCCGGGTCCTAGAGAAAGGTTAATCGGGATCTCAGCATTGTTGCTGGTTGTGGGCTGTGCATCTATGGGCCGATAGATAATCTGACAAACAGGCTCGAAGGCTTTGTTTGTGGTTGTAAGCTGAAGGGGCAGAGAAGGGACTTGGGATATGTTGGTATTTTCGTAACTTTGTATGGTGGCAGCACATGTAACTATGGTGATGCTGTCAGTCACTATGGAAACACTGGTCGACTCAGTGCTGAGATTTACCACTGGGGACTGCACTGCGCTTGTCTGACGACCGCTGATGTCTGTGGCCAAGGACTGGCGTCTAACATCTGAAGAAGACAGATCCACCACTTTCATGGCCGATTCTGAATTCACCTTCATGGTACGAAGGTCTACTACCTCCCCTGGCTGGTAGCCCTGGAGACTCTGTGTCTGTTGTGGTTTAGGTTTCTCCAGTGAGATTGGAACACCGTTCGCTCTTGGGGCCGGAGGTGGAGGCGGTGACCTTTCGTGTCGGACAGACACCATGGTTCTTTGAACTTCTGTCGTCACAAACTGAGTGACCTGCCCTAACCTGACCTCTGGGGGTGGAGCGGATGCTGAAATAGCCTCAATGACATGACAGGAACTTGACACAACTTTCTCTGGCCCACATATCTCTTGACTTTCCATGGACTCAGTGATGCGAGTGAATGCCAGGGGCATCCTATTTGTGTGTGGTGGAGGTGGCTGTGGTTGTTTCTGGGGTTGAGGTTGTGGTTGATACTGTGTTTGAGTTTGAGGTGGAGGTTGGGCATGTCTTGAAGGAGATGCTGGACCAGGACTGGATGGGGCCTGGGTGGTGATCCCTTCCACTGGAGAGTTGGGCTGGGATGGCAGAGTTATAACCACATAAGTTTCGTGTCGATTGCCGTATCGCGGAGAAGTGGGGGATGGGTGACCCGAGGAGTGACCCGAGGAATGACCTGAGAAGTGACCTGGCCTGCTTTCAGCTGAGGGGCTCAGATTCAGGGCTATATCAGCATGGCCTGTGTGGAGGGCAGTGGGTCTTGGATATTGGATGTGGGCAGGAGAGCCAGGCTGAGAGACAGGTTTTGGAGCAAGGGGTGGTTTGACGTTTTCCCCTGGCCTGTGGCTGTACCCCATTCCAGCAGGGATGGCTGGCTTTGGAGGAACCGGTGGGGGGACATGAGGCTGTCTTACCGGCGACCCTTGGGCTGTTGTCATGGCAACATGTTCTGACCTGATTATAGCCTGAGATGGAAGCGGAACAGGGGGTTTCCTGGGGTAAACCGATGGCTTTGGCATGGTGGGAGGGGGCAGTGGAGGGGGTTCAGGAATGTCTGCTTTTTCCTGAGACAGAGCCCTGTGCAGGATGGCTGGTTTCGGGGGCACTGGTGGGGTGGTCGACACTACACTGGGGACAGTGGGGGTGTACTGAGGGACGGTGGGTAAGGGCGATACACTGGCAACAGCAGGGGCTGCGGACTTCATACTAGACAAGTCCATGACATCCTGTTGGGTTATGTCCAGAGGCTGGTCAGCCTGGGAAGTTTCAAATTGGGTCTGTGGTTGGTCTGAAGTTGTTGATGGGGGGACCTTGCAAGCAACTGATTTGGACTCAGTTTCTGCAGCAGCTGTTAAGGGTGCTTGATCAGCTTTAGGAATGTCTGATGAAGTCTTTGGCTTATCTTGACTTTTGTTCTCAGTGGCCTCTTCATCGGCGTCCTCCTCCCCTGAGGAGCACTGTGTAACCCTCAGGTCTGGTATGGGACGCAGAGCCCTTCTGGATTCAGTACCTTCGAACTCACCACCAGAGGCCGCCCCAGATATATCAGGACCCTGCTGTGTCGGGCTAGTCCCAGGAGTCAGAACTTTCTTCATGAGTTCCTCATACGTAGCCTCAGCATCGAGCAGTGGTTTCCCATCCTTGCCTATAGTAACTGTAACACTCGTGGATCTGGTTGGCTCAGTGGGTTGCAATACAATCTCTGGTATGGGTCTATCTGACACGGACTGTGCTTTTTTCAGTTCCTGCTCCAGCTGCATGAATTCTTTCTTCTTCTCCATCATGTCTTCGTAAACCTCATCTGGAGATCTCAGTATTTTGGGCTGAGCTGGCACTGAGATTTTCTCAGGCTCCTGCTGCTGGACTTTCTTTCCATTTCCATCAACAAGAGACTCATAGGCATAATCTTCTATCAGCATCCCGCCATAGAGGGACTCTTTCCCCGGAGGGGTGTCCACCTTTTCCTTTGTGGGTGTTTTAGCCTTTAGCATGATATCTTCGTAGGCTTCGTCTGCAGTTTTCAGGGCTCGTTTTTCAGGGCTTTTATTAGCACCTTGATCAGCTGTTGGAGAGTAGAGAGAAACAGATGTAGGAAGTTGGTATACTTTCTGTACTGCTGCAATCTTTGCAGCATTGATCTCAACTCCCTCTGGTTCTGACTCGATGCTGGGAGAGAAATCGGATAAGGATGATCGCCTGAACTCCTCCATCTCTGCCTCTTGCCTCAGCTCTTCTGTTGGGGAGGCATCTTCAATGGGAGAGAGGTTGCTGGGCGGTGTTTTGGGACGCTCCCGCCTCCTCTGAGCTCGGATCTCCTCTTTGTCCTTCTTCGACTTCTTCCCAGAGCCTTTCTGCTTCTCCTGTTCTCTTAACAGCTCCTCCTCCTCTCGTAACTCCTCTTCCTCAGAAGAGTCTTCGATGGTGGGTAGACCTTGGCCTTGTTGTCTATGCTTCGCTTTCCTGTGCTGTTTCCCCTCGCCACTGTGCATGCGGCTGGGACTACTGCTGTCACTGTCCTCATCCAAAGAGGATAGGGATGTAGGCGATGTCCCAGGGGTGAAGCTGGATGCGTGCAGGCTGGAGGACCCATCGCCCCTGGAGCGATCATCAGGGGAGTTGGTGAGGCTTTCCATCTCAAGCTCTCCATCATCTGATATGCGCACAGGGGTGGTAGTCGTGTTGAGCTCGATTGTTCTGAATTGCCGTACTGCCACAACTCTATCGGCCGAAGGCTGTTCCCCTTCCTGAGAGTCTGAGACTTTGGGTTTTGATCCCTCTTTCCATGCCTTGTCAGGTTTATCCAGTGAGATTTGCCGCTCATCTTCGTCCTCAGGGCTGATGGTGTTCTTTTTGAGGAGCCGCCTGCCTTTTGCCATTGCGCTTCTCTCCTTCCCCTCCCCTTTCTCCTGCTCCATTCGTTTCCTCTCATGATCGCGGATCTTTCGCCGGATGAGGTTTTCTTCGTCTGACGGCGAAGCATCCTCGTTCTCACTCATCTCCATGATCTGTTTACGAATGAAGTCTTCGTCATCCCCTGACACGGGACTATCTTTCCCTAAGCTCTCACTGCTGTCCTCCAACGAGTCACCCCTGATGTCTGTCGGCACCAGCAGCTTTTTCTTTGCTGAGGCGTCCTTCTTCTCTGAGAGTTCTGGGTCATCCTCTGTGCTGGGAGATTCAGGTGAGAGGGGTAGCACCTCAAGTTTGCGTCTGGTCTTGAGTGAGTCGGTCAGTTTGTCTGAATTATCCTTTGGTTGTGTAGCCTGGGCCTCTAGTATGGGAAGGACAGTGCTCTCCAGCTTGGCAAGGTCTGAGGGGCTGGTGGGACTGCTATCCTTGGCGATGGTGTTTTTTTCTCCAGGGTCTTTCAGCGTTGCCTGTAAATTAAATAATAAAACACAATTAATGTATAATAAATATGTAGATGCCAATCATCCGTAATTGATCATAAACATAACATATTATTTTGAACATTTAAAATGGATATTTGAAGATGTATAAAGGGAAGATAACTTTTTTTGTCTGTAGATTATTTTGCATAACTAAAAGGTCTGTAGAAACATTTGTGAAAAGATCCCTTCTGACTTGAATCATCTAATTCTCAGCCACTACTGTTGCTACATACTACAGTCACCTCTCCAACTGCATCCAGTTCAGCCTCTCTTATCTTCTCTTCATTCAGGGGTTTGTCTTCGTCCTGTTCACCAACTACAGGGACTAGGGTGTCAGGTTCTACTACAGGGTCTGGGGCAATAGACTCATTTTCAGATACAGTTTCAGATATTTTAGTCTGCTCTGGTATTGTTTTGTCTTCTACGCTGCCCTGTCTGTCACTCACAGCTTTCACCTCTGATACTGAAACATTTTCTTGCTTTTCACTAACTACAGGTGGTGACACAACCACTTTCTCTTTCTCTGGCTGAATGCTCTCAGACACAGAGTCTGTCTTTGGAGTTTGCTTGGATTCATCTTTGGATAATTCTTTCTCTTGCACTGCTTTCTCATGACACACAGTAGGAGTTGGCTCCCTACTCTCAGCTATAGACACCTCTTGTTTATTTTCAGCTATGCTTGCAGCTTCTTTTCCTTCCTGTGTGGGTTTCTCCTCAGAAATGTTCTCAGGGGCTTGTGGCTCACTAGCAGCAGATGATAGTGACGCTGCCTCTATAGCTTGTTCTAAGTGCTCTGCTTTGACCTTTTCTTCCTCTTTAGCTTCAGAAGCTGGAGGAGTAGACTCATCCTGGGATTTTTCAGCCTTATTATCTGCTGTTGGCTCTGGTTCAACCTTTGTATCCACAGATGTCAGATTTTCGTCTTTCTGACCTACACGTTCTGCTCCAGCCTCCGTTTCAGTTTCATTTGTGTTTTTTACTACTACTGGTGCTGGAGCTTCTACAGCCTCCTGAGGTGGGATCTGATCAACTTTAGCTGATTGTGGTTCAGGTTCTGGGAGCTGTTCAGGGACTTTTTTCTCAAAAGGGGATGGTGAAACTGACTCTTCGGCTTTGACTTCTGGGCTTGGTTCAACCACTGTTTCTCTCTCAGGGCTAACGTTTTCTGGTTCAGCAGCAGGAGGTGCAGGAGAAGCCTCTGGTACTTTCTTTACTACTGCCTCACTTTCTATAGGCTTCTCCTCTACTTGGGCTGGCGGTATTGGCTCTGCCTCCTTCTCTACAGGCTTTGCCTCAACTTGGGCTGGCGGAATTGGCTCTGTCTCCTTCTCTACAGGTTTCTCCTCAACTTGGGCTGCCTGAATTGGCTCTGCCTCCTTCTCTACAGGCTTCTCCTCAACTTGGGCTGGCTGAATTGGCTCTGCCTCCTTCTCTACAGGCTTCTCCTCAACTTGGGCTGGCTGAATTGGCTCTGCCTCATCCTCTACAGGCTTCTCCTCAACTTGGGCTGGCGGAATTGGCTCTGCTTCCTTCTCTACAGGCTTCTCCTCAACTTGGGCTGGCTGAATTGGCTCTGCCAACTTCTCTACAGGCTTCTCCTCAACTTGGGCTGGCGGTATTGGCTCTGCCTCCTTCTCTACAGGCTTCTCCTCTACTTGGGCTGGCGGTATTGTCTCTGCCTCCTTCTCTACAGGCTTCTCCTCTACTTGGGCTGGCTGAATTGGCTCTGCCTCCTTCTCTACAGGCTTCTCCTCTACTTGGGCTGGCGGTATTGGCTCTGCCTCCTTCTCTACAGGTTTATCCTCAACTTGGACTGGCGGTATTGGCTCTGCCTCCTTCTCTACAGGCTTCTCCTCAACTTGGGCTGGCTGAATTGACTCCTCCTCCTCTACAGGCTTCTCCTCAACTTGGGCTGGCTGAATTGACTCTTCCTCCTTCTCTACAGGCTTCTTCTCAACTTGATCAGTAACTAGAGGAGGAGATGGGGCTACAGACTCAACTGCCTCAGTTTGTGGAACGGTCTCTACCTCTTTAGGCTGTTCATTCTCAGCAACTACAGGGGGAGTTTCTTCTACCGCAGGGGGTACCTCCTCTTTTTGTGAAGGCACAGGCTCTAGCTCTGCTGGTTTGGGAGATAAACAATCCTCTACCGGCTCATTAGTGGCTTTGGGAGCTGCGGCCGAATTCTCTACAACCTTAACTGGTGGAGCAGGAGCCACCTCTGGCATCTTTGTCTCCACAGCCATCTTCACATCTGAACTCTCTGCTACTGGACCTGTATGTACTGAAGACACCTCAGTTGGAGGCTGTTCAACAATAGTTGCTTGAGGCTCTGGCTCTTTAGGTTTCTCCTCCTGCTCGGTGACTGCAGGAGGTGTAGGAGCTTTCTCCTCAGCTTTAGGTGGCTGCCTAGGTTTTTCCTCAATCACCACTGCTTTCTCTTCTTCCTCAGTGACTACAGGAGCTGGCGGTACAGGCTCTGGTGATTGGTCAGGTTGGACAGAAGTTTCCTGTGTGACCGTTTCAGGTGTTGGAATCACCTCTGGCTCTATCGGCTTAGCTTCCTCTTCAAGAACCTTCTCCAGGATGGGCTCCTCTTTCTCACTACCTGCAGAGGGAGCCGGTGAGATCTCCTCTGGTGTAGACTCACTCTGCACTTTATCTGGGCTTGGAGTTGGCTCGGGTGCTGCCTCAACAGGCTTTTCTGACTTATTCTCTACAGGGGGAGCAATGACAGTCTCCTCTACAACTGTAGGCTGGAAATCTGATTCTGCCTGAGTAGTGTCGGGTGGTGACTGTTCTTCTGTAACTTTCTCTGGCATACTCTCTGGATGATCCACTGCCGGGGCCTCAACAGCACTCTCCACTACACTCTCGGGCACAGGCTCAGCTCGTATACTCTCAGATATAGCTTCTATTGCTTCAGCCTGCTCTGGGTCTTTCTCCACCACTGAGGCTTCGACAGCACTCTCCACTACACTCTCTGTCACAGGCTCATCCAACATAGTCTCAGACATAGCTTCCATCGCTTCAGCCTGCTCTGGGTCTTTCTCCACTGCCGGGGCCTCAACAGCACTCTCCACTACACTCTCTTGCACAGGCTCATCTCGTATACTCTCAGATATAGCTTCTATTGTTTCAGCCTGCTCTGGTTCTTTCTCCTCTGGAACACTATCAGAAGGAGGGGTGGCATGCTCAGGTGGGATGGGTGTGGTGTCTGTGTTTGCAGACGCAGCGTCTGGTGTTTGGGGCGGGGTGCGTTCTGCTACTACCTTGGACGTGGGAAGCGGCTGGGTGTCTTCCTTTGCTGCTGCTGCCTCTACCTGAGTGACTGAGGGGCTCCCCGTTAATGGAGAGGCAGCAGCAGCTGGGGAGTCAGGGACTTTGGCAGGGGAGGCAGGAGGGGTAGGGGTAGGTGTGGGTAGTTGCTTCTTCACAGGAGATGGTGGAGGGGGCATATCGCCCAGCTGGCCAGAGAGAGCTCTTTGGGTCTGGCAGTTGAGACATAACCATTCTTTCTGTAAGACAGAAAAACAAAGAAAATGTTAGTTAGTGTGGACCTTGTAAAAATGCTCACTCACTCTAATACATAGTTGTTGTAGTGGATGATTAAAATGTTGACTTTAATCAGTAATGATGTTTTATGATCATTATTAGAAAACTGGACCCACGGTTTCGTAACACTTGGGCTATGCGCAGACACAGGGCCATTGTAGCCTATTCTATTTCAGGCAAGCTTTTTACTTTTATGTAACTTAACAGATAGTCGTTTCATAATGCATGGTAATGGCACAGAGGTTTACCAAGGCATGTCAGAATGACTGGGGCAGCGGGTGCAGACAGTCTACAGCAGAGCCAGGGTGGAGTCTGTGTGTGTTTGTGTGTGTCTAGCTGACCCATCTACACAAAACTATTTTATACAGTGCATCCATCAGGATGAACACATATTAGGCCCTATGACTTAATGACACAAGACCATAACCCCAGACCACTGCGCCCCTTAGTCCCATGTCCTAAATTCAGCATGATGTACAGTATATTAGGGATGAGCAACTTTTGGCCCGCGACCCCCCTTTTGAAGGCGCTCACATAATTTTTCCACAAAAATATTTGTATTATTTTTTACATTTTACTTTCATTTAACTAGGCAAGTCAGTTAAGAACAAATTCTTATTTACAATGATGGCCTACCGGGGAACAGTGGGTTTAACTGCCTTGTTCAAGAGCAGAATGACAGATTTTTACCTTGTCTGCTCGGGATTCGATCAAGCAACCTTTTGGTTACTTGCCCAACACTTTAATCACTAGGCTACCTACCGCCCCATAGTACAACAAACTTTTGGAACTAATAGTAGAATACACAATATGCTGTTTCGAAATGTGGTTGTGCATCAGCAGTTTTTCTGTTGTGTCCGTCACTGATAGTTAATCAATTAGCCCACGTAATCAAAACATTTTAAGATTGCTAAGTTATTTTAGCGGCCAGCTATCTAAACTTGTTATTGTGGTCGAATGATCGGCTGGGGGGCCCCCATTGATTTTGTTTGTCAGTCTCACTCAGATATCATATTAAAAACAGCAAATTTTCCTTTCTGCCCCATGGCAAAATTTGTATAATTGCAGGAAATGAGTTATAAAATTGCTAAATGTTCTCCCCGCCACATGGCAAAATGTGTAGAATTGCAGAAAACTTGCTTTAAAACTGCAAAAAAAATTCTACACCCCATGGCAAAATGTGTAGAATTGCACAACATTTACTCTAAAATGTAAAAAATGTCTCTCCGCTGGGTTTTGATTTTTTTGTAGCCCCCAGCCCATCAAAGTTGCCCATCCCTGATCTATGTTTTACATTCCAACCGCAAGCGAGGCTAGCTCACACCACAGGTCAGAGGAACACTAATGCTTCGGACAAGGACCTTACAGTGGGATGAACTGAAACGTCTTATTTCAGACCAATTCAATCTTTCAGTAAACACAGCTCAAAGGCAGGCAATTAAAATTGTGCATTCAGTAAACGGTTTATCCTGTGTTGTGTGATGACTTCGGCATTGTTTTTTCTTCCCATCCTCCGCTTGGGACCAAACCGGCCCTCTATCTCTGAAAATAACCATAGTGCATCAGCAAGAAAGACAACAAACCGCCACAAACACAGCTGTTCAAATCCTTCGTCTCGGAGGGACTTTAATTCTGTCCTGTCATGGTTATCTGACACGAGTCGACAATCACAGCACTAAAGAAGAAGTCATTACAGAAGAGCTCCACTGAGAACTGTGGTTTAAGTGTTGTACCCGTTAAGACGGTTTAATATTCGATATCTCGACAAGGAAGGAGAGAAAGAAACGATGGTAAACATTTGATTCCTAGGGAATTTGGGTCTTACACTGTAGCACACCAGAGCTAATGTAAGTCGGACTAATGATGGAGAGATGTTGTACTGTATGTGTAGATGTACTGTAAGAGTATTGGTAAAATAACACATCCACACATGATACATCATCCACCCACCATACATACATATTCTCTCTTTCTCTCTTGGGGTCTAGTCAGCATGGGTCTGGCCACCCCTCCAGTCTCCGTTTCAAGTAAACACCCTTTTTCCTGCACACCCGTTTTGTGAGCCTCCACAGGCCAGTAACGTGGGTGTGTGCCCTCCTGTGCCTGGCTTAAATGCAGGGCTTATGCTAAATCCATACCAGATGGTGTGAAGCCTGCTAAGCAGTGGTGGAAAAAGTACCCAATTGTCATACTTGAGTAAAAGTAAAGATACCTTAATGGTTACCTCATAACGTTCTCCATGTTAAATGGTTGGCATGAAGTTTAGAATGGCATTTTGTTATCATACGATTGAAATGGAGAGTGTGTGTAAAAAGGAGCAAGGGAGAAGAGGAGAGGAGAGGAGAGGAGAGGAGAGAGAGAGAGAGAGAGAGAGAGAGAGAGAGAGAGAGAGGGAAATAGAGTGAGAGTAAGAGAGGAAAGAAACAGAGAGCCGTAGGATTTCACCTTTATTATATATGATTTCATGAATAATATCATAATCAAGCCCCATGTAGAGGTCCCTCTCCCTACAGTCCAGGATGCCGTGCCACCACCACAGGGCATTGGCTTTTGCAGCTTGACTGGTCCATCCATTTACACCCCAGAGAGCAGCTTGAGAGGCAGAGAGATGGTTCCAGATTGCCACTGATAGGGAATAATGAGAGCCCGGACAGAGCCAGCCAGCCAGTCAGCCACAAGATCTGTCGCTTCGGCTTCAAACCACTTTTATCCTTGTCATCACCGACGCTATCAGAGATCTGCAGCCTACGGTCCCTGGACATCACCCTTCCACCAGATCACCACCATAAAAAGCATCCTGTCTCTCCATCTCTATATTTGTCAAATACACACGTGCCCACACACGTGCACACACTCCCTGTCTCTCGCGCTCTCTCTCACACACACACGCACGCACGCACGCACACACGCGCACACACACACACACACACACACACACACACACACACACACACACACACACACACACACACACCCTGTCTCTCTCTCTCTCTCTCTCACACGCACGCACACACACATGCACACGCACACGCACACAGACTCGCACACAAACACAGTGATTCAGACACAGTGATCCACACACAAAAACAGACTTCCACACACAGACAGTTAGCCACACACAAACATGTATACGCACATAGGTGTCACACTACAACCTTGTCGTATTGCAATTATTTAACCCCTTTAAACCATTACATTGACCCCCTGATTGAAGCTAGGATGCTAATGGATGTTTGTGTTTTCCTAACTAGCCAATTACAAAGCATTCCTGGTAACAGAGCTCAGCAGTTTCATTAAGTGCCCAGAGTGTGTGTGCCATCAGTTGGTCATCATAGTAGTAATGGGGGATGTATAATCATCAGCATCCTCACATTTGTATGGCTGTGTGGCTGTATGGCTGTGTGGCTGTATGGCTGCATGGCCGTATGGCTGTATAGCCGAGTGGCTGTGTGGCTGTATGGCTATATGGCTGTGTGGCTATGTGGCTGTGTGGCTATGTGGTTATATGGCTATGTGGCTGTGTGGCAGTATAGCCGAGTGGCTGTGTGGCTGTATGGCTATATGGCTGTGTGGTTATATGGCTATGTGGTTGTATGGCTATGTGGCTGTGTGGCTGTGTAACTATATGGCTGTATAGCTGTATGGCTTTATGACTTTATGGCATTATGTGGGATCCACCCTCTCATCCCTGTGGGTTGTGAATCAGCCATGCTGCTGTTTGCTAAGCACACACACACATATACATACACACACACATAATAATAATACACACACACACACACACACTGTATCACAGCTATACAGTGATATGCTCATCCCACACAGACCTGGGTATGACATACTGTAGATAGAAAGATAGTTAAATGAGCAGCATTAGTGTGGGAGCCTTTCCTTTCTTTACTGGGACTATACAACCCTGACAAAAGAGTTCAAACGTTCAAGGACGCTACAAGAAACAACACAAACTACTAAACTACCTCAAGTCTCAAGACATTAACATAAAAAGTCTGAGATGATTTGGCAAAATGGGCAAATCTGATGAGTCTGTCCTCCATGTTGGGTCATTGGTTCCTCCTCTCAGGGGAGGTGAGCGACGTGAAGGTCGGAGTGATATCCTTTTATTACAGAGGAGAATCCTGCCAGGGTTTTACCTCCTAAATTTGGTCTGACATGAGAATTACAATGGGTGGAGAAGGGAGGGGATATTTGAGGTGACTTCCCCTGGTGCAGATAGGAAATAAGCTGGTCAGTATTAGTGTTTCCTCTATTATTTTAATAGGGATATACATGTAATGATTTAACCTGCTTTTAAATGGGCCAAATCTGGTCTCTGGTGATGGGAGTATCACACTTTAACCAACTAGGCCATCAAAATCATTTGGTTCAACTGTGTACCATGTTGTCATAGAAACATCACTTTGCCATTTCTCTGGTTAGGTTGTTTTCATAGAAGGTTGAATCCTTAGCAACCTCCCCAGTGTTGAGAATATGTTGCTTGGTGTACTGTACAGTAGACCCGCATCGCTACAGTTCTGTAGCAGGTGTCAAAGCTGTGTGGGCTAGAAAGTCTTGTTAGTGTGAAGGTCAAGTAAGGAGTTGAGGTGTTCATTATAATTTTCTCTTATCTGCTATTGACAGCATGCAACAATTTCATGTCATCCAACACACAATGTCCAATGAAATATTCACAACATGGACTCAACTATCCAGCATTACATTCCAAACCTTTCTACTCACCATACAAACACTTCCCAAATACAATTACACAACAAGTACTCTCTGACACCAACAAATGTGTACCTCAGTATTGTATTTTCCTCGTGTTTGACGGCAGTAAAGAGGTGCTGTGGTGTCCCAGGTGGTTTGGGTTTGTTTCCCAGGAGGTTGGGGTGTCTGTTAAGGGATACTGACAGGGGAGGTGAGAGACAGCACTACAGTGCCTTGCGAAAGTATTCGGCCCCCTTGAACTTTGCGACCTTTTGCCACATTTCAGGCTTCAAACATAAAGATATAAAACTGTATTTTTTTGTGAAGAATCAACCACAAGTGGGACACAATCATGAAGTGGAACGACATTTATTGGATATTTCAAACTTTTTTAACAAATCAAAAACTGAAAAATTGGGCGTGCAAAATTATTCAGCCCCCTTAAGTTAATACTTTGTAGCGCCACCTTTTGCTGCGATTACAGCTGTAAGTCGCTTGGGGTATGTCTCTATCAGTTTTGCACATCGAGAGACTGACATTTTTTCCCATTCCTCCTTGCAAAACAGCTCGAGCTCAGTGAGGTTGGATGGAGAGCATTTGTGAACAGCAGTTTTCAGTTATTTCCACAGATTCTCGATTGGATTCAGGTCTGGACTTTGACTTGGCCATTCTAACACCTGGATATGTTTATTATTGAACCATTCCATTGTAGATTTTGCTTTATGTTTTGGATCATTGTCTTGTTGGAAGACAAATCTCCGTCCCAGTCTCAGGTCTTTTGCAGACTCCATCAGGTTTTCTTCCAGAATGGTCCTGTATTTGGCCGAATACTTTCGCAAGGCACTGTATATTAACTCTGAGCTAGGTGAGAGAGAACTTAGTAAAGGAGGAGAAAGGAAGACCCAGCAAAACTAGGTAGGTGGGTGTGTCCGTCTGTCTGAAGTGTTCTTCCGTTTTGCCATCTGTCTACTGAACTTTGAACCCAGTGTTATTTTGTGTGTATCAGCTTTTTTCTTCATCTTATCTTACGCAGTACATTAGGTTGGTTCACCAGCTGCAGTTAAAATGGGCTTATCAGCTGGTGTGTGTGTGTGTGTTTGTGTGCTATCGGGTTTCCCCTAGCGGGTATGTCTATACAGATGGACAGGTGTGAGATGCCAGCTTGCCTGTGCTACTGGAGGCAATGAGAGAGGGATGGAGATGGGGGATCTCCTCTCCCCCTTTCAGTTTTAAAGGAGGGATAATTAAGACCCACAACAGCCTGCGGTAATGAGCGGCATTAGGAGTTCCGCTGCTGTTTTTGCTTCTCTGTTTGGGGTGAGAGAGAAAGAGACTGTATCACTTTGTGACTGACAGACCTGGGATCAAACACCAAAATCATTGCAAATATACTCAACAAAAATATAAACGCAACATGTAACATTTTTGTTCCATCTTTCAGGAGCTTATTTCTCTCCCATTTTGGGCACATCCCTGTTAGTGAGCATTTCTCATTTGCCAAGATAATCCATCTACCTGACAGGAGTGGCATATCAACAAGCTGATTAAACAGCATGATCATTACTCAGGTGCACTTTGTGCGTGGGTCAATAAAAGGCCACTCTAAAATATGCAGTTTTGTCACACAACATAATGCCACAGATGTCTCAATTGCATGAGGCAGCATGCAATTGGCATGCTGACTGCAGGTTTGTCCACTAGATCTGGTGCCAGAGAATTTAATGTTAATTTCTCTACCATAAGCCGTCTCCAATGTCGTTTTAGAGAATTTAGCCGTACGTCAATTGGCGTCACAACCGCAGACCACATTTAACCACGCCAGCCCAGGTCCTCCACATCCGGCTTCTTCACCTGTGGGATCATCTGAGACCAGCCACTCGGACAACTGATGAAACTGTGGGTTTGTACAACTACAGAATTTCTGCACAAACAGTCAGAAACCGTCTCAGGGAAGTTCCTCTGCGTCCTCTTCGTCATAACCATGGTCTTGACCTGACTGCAGTTCAGCGTCATAACCGACTTAAGTGGGGAAATGCTCACCTTTAAATGGCCACTGCCATGCTGCAGAAGTGTGCTCTTCACAGATGAATCCCGGTTTTAACTATATTGGGCAGATGGCAGACAGCGTGTATGGCATTGT
This sequence comes from Oncorhynchus mykiss, assembly GCF_057628025.1. Lineage (NCBI taxonomy): Eukaryota > Metazoa > Chordata > Actinopteri > Salmoniformes > Salmonidae > Oncorhynchus > Oncorhynchus mykiss. Next base: position 68,173,153 of record NC_143036.1, read on the forward strand.
GTGGGTGAGCGGTTTGCTGATGTCAACGTTGTGAACAGAGTGCCCCATAGTGGTGGTGGGGTTATGGTATAAGCAGGCAAAAGCTATGGACAACGACCAATTGCATTTTATCGATGGCAATTTGAATGCACAGATATACCTTGATGAGATCCTGAGGCCCATTGTCGTGCCATTCATCCGCCGCCATCACCTCACGTTTCAGCATGATAATGCACAGCCCCATGTTGCAAGGATCTGTACACAATTCCTGGAAGGTGAAAATGTCCCAGTTCTTCCATGGCCTTCAAACTCACCATACATGTCTCCCATTGAGCATGTTTAGGATGCTCTGGATCTACGTGTCCAACAGTGTGTTCCAGTTCCCACCAATATCCAGCAACTTCACACAGCAATTTGAAGAGGAGTGGGAAAACATTCCATAGGCCACAATCAACAACCTGATCAACTTTATGCGAAAGAGATGTGTCTTTCTGCATAAGGCAAATTGTGGTCAGACCAGACACCCCTACTTTCTTTTAAGGTATCTGTGACCAACAGATGCATATCTGTATTCCCAGTCATGTGAAATCCATAGATTAGGGCATAATGCATTTATTTCAATTGACTGATTTCCTTATATGAACTGTAACTCAGTTAGATCTTTGAAATTGTTGCGTGTTGTGTTCATATTTGTGTTCAACGTAGTTTAGCTGGGCTTGATTGATTTTGCCTGTTGGTCTGGAACCAATAGAAAAGTCACAGGAGTCAATGCTGACAAAACTAGCCTCCTCTCCACTAGCGCTAATGCTAACAATACTAGTCTCCTCTCCCCTAGCCCTCATGCTAACAAAAATGGTTTTGTACTCAATAGCTTGCTAGCATTATATTAAAGCAGCATGTAGCTGGTACACGTACATCCTCTGTGACATGACATCCAACCCCTCCTACTGCTTTCCTCAGTCATCCTGTTCCTCCTCTCCCAACCACCTCCTCTCCTTTGTTCAGACTCATCCTTCTCTACCTCCGCTAATCACGTCTCTCTTCTCTTAAACATCTCTCTCAGTTTCCATCACACTCATCCTTCTCTACCTCCGCTAATCACGTCTCTCTTCTCTTAAACATCTCCCTCAGTTTCCATCACACTCATCCTTCTCTACCTCCGCTAATCACGTCTCTCTTCTCTTAAACATCTCCCTCAGTTTCCATCACACTCATCCTTCTCTACCTCCGCTAATCACGTCTCTCTTCTCTTAAACATCTCCCTCAGTTCCCATCACACTCATCCTTCTCTACCTCCGCTAATCACGTCTCTCTTCTCTTAAACATCTCCCTCAGTTTCCATCACACTCATCCTTCTCTACCTCCGCTAATCACGTCTCTCTTCTCTTAAACATCTCCCTCAGTTTCCATCACACTCATCCTTCTCTACCTCTGCTAATCACGTCTCTCTTCTCTTAAACATCTCCCTCAGTTTCCATCACACTCATCCTTCTCTACCTCCGCTAATCACGTCTCTCTTCTCTTAAACATCTCCCTCAGTTTCCATCACACTCATTTTCTTCTTTCCCCTCCCCCTGCCTCCTCTACCCTTTCTCCCATTCCCTTGAAACTAACGGCTACAACTAACGCTACAATTGAAGATATTGATCAGCTTGTCAAGTTCCTAAATGCCTGTGAAAGACTAGACCAGTCAGAAGATGTAGAATCGCTGATACCCAAATGTGTCACAGGTCCAGGTTAAGCCTACTCCTAGACTCAAAAGCATTTTCAAAAGTGACTCTCCATTGGAGGTGTTTTTGAGTCCAGGAGTAGGTTTAACCTGAGCATGGGAAATAAAGGTCTGCGTCTTTCACAAGTGTGTGTGTGTGTGTGTGTGCCTTAGTGTTGCACGGTATACCGATAGTAGAACATGACAAACGATTCTGTTACTTTTGGTTCTTCTGTCAAGTCTGTCTATCAGCCCAGCTGATGTCTCCTTATAGTTCTAGAGCACCGTGCCTGTCAAGTCTGTCTATCAACTGATGTCTCCTTATAGTTCTAGAGCACCGTGCCTGTCAAGTCTGTCTATCAGCTGATGTCTCCTTATAGCTCTAGAGCACCATGCCTGTCAAGTCTGTCTATCAGCCCAGCTGATGTCTCCTTATAGCTCTAGAGCACCGTGCCTGTCAAGTCTGTCTATCAGCTGATGTCTCCTTATAGTTCTAGAGCACCGTGCCTGTCAAGTCTGTCTATCAGCTGATGTCTCCTTATAGTTCTAGAGCACCGTGCCTGTCAAGTCTGTCTATCAACTGATGTCTCCTTATAGTTCTAGAGCACCGTGCCTGTCAAGTCTGTCTATCAGCTGATGTCTCCTTATAGCTCTAGAGCACCGTGCCTGTCAAGTCTGTCTATCAGCTGATGTCTCCTTATAGCTCTACAGCACCGTGCCTGTCAAGTCTGTCTATCAGCTGATGTCTCCTTATAGTTCTAGAGCACCGTACCTGTCAAGTCTGTCTATCAGCCCAGCTGATGTCTTCTTATAGCTCTAGAGCACCGTGCCTGTCAAGTCTGTCTATCAGCTGATGTCTCCTTATAGCTCTAGAGCACCGTGCCTGTCAAGTCTGTCTATCAGCTGATGTCTCCTTATAGCTCTACAGCACCGTGCCTGTCAAGTCTGTCTATCAGCTGATGTCTCCTTATAGTTCTAGAGCACCGTACCTGTCAAGTCTGTCTATCAGCCCAGCTGATGTCTTCTTATAGCTCTAGAGCACGGTGCCTGTCAAGTCTGTCTATCAGCTGATGTCTCCTTATAGCTCTAGAGCACGGTGCCCGCTCCACTTCCTCATTGCTAGCTCTAGAGCACGGTGCCCGCTCCACTTCCTCATTGCTAGCTCTAGAGCACGGTGCCCGCTCCACTTCCTCATTGCTAGCTCTAGAGCACGGTGCCCGCTCCACTTCCTCATTGCTAGCTCTAGAGCACGGTGCCCGCTCCACTTCCTCATTGCTAGTTCTAGAGCACGGTGCACGCTCCACTTCCTCATTGCTAGCTCTAGCCTGTTCTAAGTAACCACTGAACTAACTGGGCTGCATATGCTTATGCTGTATAAAAGTTAACACACTTTAATGATGCAACACAGTAGAAATGTTGAAACTTCTAATTACTGTTCCCAAAACAATGTCCAGTACAGGCTAGAACACTACAGTGCAAGAAGATACCGGAAGCTTCCAGCGTTGTAGGCTAACTTTCCTTGCTAACTTACAGCTGAAGCCAACACCAATCACAGCCCTAGTATTTCAAAATATTGCTGATTACAAAGCTAATTGTCACCAAAAACGTAATTAATTCACTCGTTTACCCCGGCTAACATCTGCCCCAGTCAAGATCATCTTTGCTTCAGCCAAGAAAACTGACTGTGTGTGAATGACATCATGGGTCTTAAAGAGACAGCGCACACTTTTATAAAATAAGATAATGCTTCTTCTATGCTAAGGTTGTTGATCAGTACAATAAAATAAGTCACAATTGGAAGGTAAACATATTGTTTTTCATTTATAGCCTCATGAAATCAACCAAAACAAGCTCAATAACTCACCTGTATTGTGAACAGGCCTAGGCTACATCTTGATTTACCCAGATGATCAATAGAGATTTACCATTCAAATAAATGATGACCATTATGCTGTTATGTAGATTGTTTTTTTAAAAATGTGGTGAGTCATTAATGCATACATTTGAAAATCAAACATTTCAAATGATATTGAACAGACAAGATCTGTCTGGATCAAGGGCCATTCATTTAGCTAATACGTTATTTTATTTTTTTTGCATTGGTATCGTTTTGGTATCACTTTGGTATGAAGTATCGTGATGGTATTGAGTATTGTGATACTAAACCTGGCATTGAAGTAAAAATTCTACGTGTATATGTGCCTACGTGCGTGTGTATGACATATATCTGGCAGTGTGTCTGTGTATCTATGCATCTGACATAAGCCAAAGCTGACCTGACGCAAAAACAACAGCTTGCGCTATCGGAACCAGGGTCTCAGTGTGTGTCTCTGTGCATCTCCCCCTCTCAATAGGACTTAACACTGGCACCTCATCGATTTCCTGGCGCCGGTATCTTTTTGGCCGCAGTCGCTCACTTGGCTTGGCTAAAATATGGCTCCTAAACCTCCAATCCCTCGTAAATGTGCTGTAGATAATGAAGAATCATGACCCAGTAATAGGTCTGTATAACAGGGGGGAGCTGTACCGACTAGGGCCCTGAAGGTTTGCTAACCCCATATGTCACACAGAGTAAAACACCAAGCAGATAGTACAAACACTTTACTACCTGTGATGTTCAGGCAGCTTCCATTTGAAGTTGGACATTTTACACTACATAGTATTGGTCTGTGGGAAAGGCAATATTAAACACATAAATGTAGACAAACACAACTACATTCACCAGGCCTCCCATAGTCACACATACTTTATTGGGTGTATATGCTAAACTTTTCTCTCTTCCTAAGACTCACACACCTCCATGGTCGAGAGAGAGAGAGAGAGAGAGATGATTTTCCATGGCGCCCTGTAGTTGCTTGTATCCTCAGTAGCTCTTTTGTAGCTCAGGCTATTTTTGCCCATTTCTGTCCTCGGGGCAAGTGATGGGAGTGAGAGTGACGGTAGTGTATACAGAGACAGACAGAGACACACACACAGAGGGACGCTCAAAGACACACACACACACAGAGGGACGCACAAAGACACACACAGAGGGACGCACAAAGACACACACACAGAGGGACGCACAAAGACACACACACACAGAGGGACGCACAAAGACACACACACACAGAGGGACGCTCAAAGAGACACACACAGAGGGACGCTTAAAGACACACACACACACACACAGAGGGACGCTCAAAGACACACACACACACACACAGAGGAACGCACAAAGACACACACACACACAGAGACGCACAAAGACACACACACACAGAGGGACGCTCAAAGACACACACACACACACAGAGGGACGCTCAAAGACACACACACACACAGAGGGACGCACAAAGACACACACACACACACAGAGGGACGCACAAAGACACACACACAGAGGGACGCACAAAGACACACACAGAGGGACGCACAAAGACACACACACACACACAGAGACGCACAAAGACACACACACACAGAGGGACGCTCAAAGACACACACACACACACACAGAGGGACGCACAAAGACACACACACACACACAGAGGGACGCTCAAAGAGGTGTACCCAGCTAACCACAGGTGTCCCCAGCTGACCACAGGTGTACAGCCATTCATTTATCCAGGATGAATAATGTCACATCGTATTGGTACTGGACAGACCTATTTGTAAACAAACACAATCTGCCTCAGATAAATACATATTTATCTTTGATATGATGGCCAGATAGAAAAGTCGAATGTTGGATCATGAACCTAAATGTTGGATTCAGCTTCCCCATGATGGTGATGGTCTCTACTATAAAGTATAATACATTATATTATATGACTATAGCATATTCATTGTCTCTGTATGTTGACACAAAGACATACAGAGACAAAATGAAAGAGACAGTAAGAGAGAGAGAGGGACAGAAAACAAAATAAAAGAGACAGTAAGAGAGAGAGAGGGACAGAAAACAAAATTAAAGAGACAGTAAGAGAGAGAGAGGGGCAGAGAGAGAGAAGCTAGGTTCCCATCCATTTGTCAAAAGATTTCCAAGCAAATATTCTAATATTCGGTCAAAAAAAGGAATTATAATCCACTGGTCTAATGTAATTTGTTTGATCAACATTTAGGAAAGGTTCCCGACAATGCTCTGTTTCCATCAGGCCTGTTTTCAGTTGTTTATCTGATATGTACAGTTCTTTACTCAAATAAACATGGAAACAGAGAAATGAACAGAGATAATAACAGAAGAGAGAGAGAGAGAGAGAGAGAGAGAGAGAGAGAGAGAGAGGCTCATATTGAGGAAGGTTAAGGGTCACCTCTTCTGACTGGGACAGGCTTCCTGATGCCCTTTAAATCCTTTTAGGAAGCAGAGATGACTTTTTCTACAGCTCGCCTACACAGCAAGCAACACACACCACACACCAAACAAACACCAACACACAGATAAATGCATGCACCAACCCCCACACATACACACAACCCCCTAAACACACACACACACACACACACACACACACACACACACACACACACACACACACACACACACACACACACACACACACACACACACACACACACACACACACACACACACACACACACACAAATTCTCAGCTCGGAGCAAGTGTTGGGAGAGTGACAGAGGCAAGGCATGTCTGCTGACGAAGCAGAGAAAGGGTTGGATGAGTCAGTGTACTGAGTTAGGTAGACTGGGGCAGGAGCAGCCTCGTTCACATGGCCATCCAGCACCATGCTCTGTCCTAGACCAATGACTCACATCATCTATCTATTCCTCTTCATCACAAAGGACTCAGGGCTCTATGTAGCTCTCCATCAATCAACAAGTTCAGTTTCATGAAGCATCCTTGAATGGATTGGATCAGATTAGATGCATGTCTGGTTGGGTTGAATTGAATTTCAGCTCAGTTAAAATCAGGTTTGGGATCGAAATTCAACATGTATAAATCAGGAAATTAGGACTTTTTTAATTAGTATGTTTTTCAGTGAACCTTTTCAATCCATGATCAGAATGTCCTATTCATTCTTGACTGAGTAAAGATGAATTTACATAGTCCCTGAAACATGATGGTATTTCATCTCTGTCGGTTATACTCCGCACCTGGGTTGTGTTCATAATTGCACACTGTCATTAAGCGTTTTGCATTGGAAATGAAAATCAGCATTTCTTATTGGACAAGTCCAGCTAGTCCCTCACTATTTCAGTCAGTTTTCTTCAGTTTGGTGCCTAATGAACACAACCCTGATTTTGAGCAAAACAAGTATATTGGTTCGTGTTAAGACACACTGGTCCAGAGACACCTAATCTTTGGCTCATTAGGCCGTCTAAGAACATAATCACCTAGGATGCTGATCTCCCCAACGTAATTACACATTTCTCTGTGCCTTGGACTTCATTTGAGGAATACGCTGCTCCTCATTACTGCCAAAGATGGGTCAGTACGACAACACAGCGATACATACCAGTCTATGATATTGGTAGCCAGTCTCAATATTGGTATTGAGTTGACCTGTGTAGTCCAGAGGCCGTAACCTGAGGGCCTTTGCTCCTCTAGGAGCTAAAATTAGTAGGTAAAGTAAGTGCCACCTGTGTAGTAATGAGGTAGTTACACTAGTAACAACCTTAGGGTACATAGTAGTATGTGGTAACTGGCTGTCTAAGCCAACACAAAGATACATGAGGATCTACCTCTATTTTAACTGTCGTTTGAAGTACTGTATGACATCACAGTGTATGTGTTTCTACATACAATAATGTTAAATAAACCTAAACGTAAATGATGAACTCCACGAGAAAATAGAGAGCCTTTTCAGTGACGTTGTTTCATAATGGAGTGGCTGCCATCTTGTTGGGCGTGGTGGTGGAGTCATGGTTCTCACCGTGTGACAAGGAGTTAGACTGCCTAATCTCCCCGGAACACCTTAAATAGACCAGTAGCGTGATTACTAAGGGAACTGGCCACGCGCTACACCGCTAAACACTAAACTACCTACTAGCATAGGGAAGCTAGCATGTGAAGCTACGCCAAACCTGCCATTGCGTGAGCTCAACTATACCTGCTTTCAACACGTTCACTGCTTTCACTCAAGGTTGAACAACTTACACTGTGAGTAGCTCCTAAGCCGAGCCAGACATGGTCGATAACAAAGACAATCTAGGCACAGTTCAATTGAGAAACCAACGCTACCCGTATTACACCCTATTGACCTGTCAACCAAAATATACAGCAGTTACACAGTAGACAAGCAATAAGGAGGCTACTGCTGTATTTTCCCATCAGAATACTGTTTGACAGTGAGCTTTGATTCGCTGAACTGAATGAAATTCTGTGCAGTTCTTCCATTAATATAATTGAATGACCCCATAAACCATCTGTTCTTGGGAACTGAATGTAAGTGATGTATGTTAATTCAGCGTCAATGGGACACACTAGTAATAACACTCTATAACCTCCTAGGAAGATGAGAAATTAAAGAGTATTTGGTCCCTATGACCACACACACACACACACACACACACACACACACACACACACACACACACACACACACACACACACACACACACACACACGCCCCTCTCTTAGATTACAGAGTCAAGTGGCAGCCGTTTGAAGTGTAAATGTCGCTCAATAATGAGATGGCCATTTAAATGGCATTCATTTAGCCTTATTAACCTAGCCCCACAATGGCTTAGAGTTAGACTACAGGGCAGCTAGGAGGCTAGGGAAAGCTTAACGCATCAACCACAAACCACTCCCTCAAAGGTCAAACACGTGCAGCAGTCATGACCACCAAGACCGTGACCAACGTTCAGGTTCATTTATGGTAAGAGGGGTACCTTTAAACAGGGTGTCAATATTTGTGTCCTGATTACAATTGGAAGATAAAGAAACCAAATTGACTGCAGATGTGGTTTTTATATAGCCAGTGAGTGACTGAACAACATGGAGTGTACAGAAGACTGTAGCCCTAACCCACCTACTGTAACAATGGAAACAGCTGAAATCCTTGTATGGTTTGTGTACCTTTCAGCAGAACTGTTTCTATTTTAGCAGTAGTGAAAGCTGTACTGGTCTTACCTCACCAAGATGAGGTGTGGGGTTGAAGCCACACAGGTTGCACACACTCTTCTTGCACTCGGTGCAGTTGCTGTAGTTAGGGGGGTCTGCTGATCCAACGTTCAGCTCCACCTTACACAGAGGGCAGTTTTCCTGGGCCCCCGAGCCTGTGGCCGTAGTAAGCTGCTCCCCCGCTTTCAGAGGCTCCACGGAGGGATCTGCCTCTATGGACTTTTGGTCCTTCAGCAGGGAGACGGCACGTTTGGGGGCCTTCTTGGAGGCAGGTGGGGTGTCAGGGCTGTCTGAGTCGGGGGGGGACCCGGGAGCGGAGAAGGGAGAGTCCGGGGGAGAACCGAGGGGAGAACCAGGGGCAGAGAAGGGGGAGTCTGGGGGAGAGCCGGCAGGAGAACCGGCAGGAGAATCGGCAGGAGAACCAGCTTTCTCATCCACAGAGTCCACAGAGTCGGTGGTCATGAGGTTGGTGGCCGAGCTCAAGATAGACGAGCCAAAGCCAAACATCTGGGAGGCAGCCGCCGGGGGCTTGGCTGTCTCAGTAAAACCACCGAACCCGCTGAACATCTTTCCAGTCACCGACTCTGCTGTTTTTTGGGTACCAGCAGCGGCTTTGGCCCGATCAGGTTTGGCTGATCCAGTAAACCCACCAAAGCCACTGAACATTGTTCCCGTGATGGACTCGGCCGCCTGGGAGGCAGCGGCTGGAGGCTTGGCCACATCGGTGAGCCCCCCTAGGCTGATGCCCCCCAGGCCCCCGAAGAAGCTGGACTCCTGTTTACCTTTGGCCGGTGAGGGCTGGGGGCTGCCTTTCGGGGAAGATGGGCCGGGGGATTTCTGTTTGGGCGTGGTTGGAGGGGTTAAGCCTCTGTCGGAGATGCTCTGCTGCTTAATCAGTAGATTGGGCTTCTTGCCATCTTTGCCAGGGTCTTTCCTTGAGGGTGAAGGAGGGGCAGAGCCCTTGCCCATCATAGGAGGGTCATCCATACCCCCCATAGCCCTCTGCATCTGGCAGTTGAGACACAGCCACTCTTTACCCTGAAAAGATACAAAACATGGTCAGACACACATACGACACACACATATACACACATGTACTGTATGGCCGGGACAGTACCAGTATCGTGATACTCATTAGTAACATGGCAAGGAAACAAAACACAAAGCGGATTTAACTTCTTTAGGAAAACAGCCCAAATGTTGGAAACAAATACCATTATGTTGTCACCCAGAGTGACATTTATTTAATTTCCAAGTTATAGCACACAATATTTTACATCCAGCAGGTTTTTAAAGGACCAAACAGTATGTTCTGCTTTGTATTGTTTTATATTATATATATATTTGCCATGAAAACAATATTGCGATATCACATTCCAATATCACAGCCCTAATGTAGTGTATATACAGGTACACACACACACACACACGCACACACACAATGACACACACACACACACACACACACACACACACACACACACACACACACACACACACACACAATCCTTTCCTTTAAGTGAAACATCACAGTAATTCAGAGAAAAAATACAACTTAATTAGTACATTTCAATAACATGATTCTCTTTTCACACTGTAAATTGTTTTTCGCTCAGTTCTTGAGGGATTTAAAAGCAAATTGAATGATTTATACTAATTACGTGTTGCAGTAACAGGAGCTGTATTTGCAGATCGTGGCAATTTGCAGAACCACCATTAAATGTACTATTTGACAAGGCTGCATTACAAATGGAATATTTCTCTAATTTCAGGCAAAAAATCATCTTTACAAACCATTTTATTTGTTTAATTTGAGATGTTTATTGGTTGAGTCGTTCTTGAAATATAAGAAAAGTACTCTGATGAAAGTAGATGCATTTCATGGTTAGTTAGAAATGGGAAACAACTGTATTGATGCATCTGTAACACTTTATAAATACATCATTAGATATTCATACTGATTTCCTACATGATATATACTGTGTGTTTGTTCTAAAGATGGAGTTTCGTCACATATCCTGACAACTAGCTTAGCTACAGTGTAATGTTTTTGTTCACTACACAGGACATGGCCTTGGTTACCATTGTCTACAACAAGAAACCCTACAAAAGAGGACAATATTGACATGGTTATTATCAGTATCTTCTTGCATAGAACAACACTCACATTTCCATTCCCTCTTTGTGATTACCATGCTCAATAATTCTACCCCCAGAAAAAGAGATGCAAAATATGACCACTTTGTGATTCTGCTGTTTTATCTGATAGCATGTGCAAAGATATTATTTTTGAGAGGGGCACTGATGGCCAAATCTTTGAATTCATTATTTGTATTGTATTTTCTGTATATCTATAATAAATACATTATATGGATAAGTATCAGATCACCTGCCCCCCTCAGTTTCAACAGGCATCATGCCTCGGGGGTGCATGGCTCGTGTGGTTGGTTACTGAAACCTGACGTTGGCCGGCGGTTGGAGGCTTCCTGTGCCCATGACATGAGTCACCTTGATAGCTTCCCCACTGTCCATATGGCCCCTCTGTTCCTCAAGCTGTGTGGCGTTAATATGGGGGGCATTTCCAGAGCTAGGCCTGACTGCATGGGCATCTCTGGAACGCTAAATGCTTAAAGGCTAATGCTGAAAAGGCTCATGCTAAAAATGCTAATGCTAAAAATGTTAATGCTAAAAATGCTAATGCTTAAAAATTATCGCTCTGCTTCTTTAGATATGAGAATTAACTGTTGGTTTTGATTGATTCACCTTTTTTTATGTATATTTTGTACCGTAATGGTGTACTGTGCTTCTCTTGTGAAGTTGAAATGTCATTTAGACATGCTGGGTGAATTTTGTACTAATAAACAGAAACAGAAACAGAAAACTGAAACTAATTCAAGGCATACGTTGGTTGTTGTATCTCTGCAATGACACTGGCAGTAGACATTTAATTGAATGAAGTGTCTGATACATCTGAGACAGAATGTGATGTGAAAAAACACCATATAATAGACCCTCAGTCAGCACAAACTACAGTACAAATACATTTTAAGGGTAAGTGAGAGAGCGAGAGAGAGAGAGAGAGGAACAGCGACAAAGGAAGTGTGGAAAAATGGAAATACGGTGGAGAGAGAGAGAAAGGGTAGTATAAATATATACCAGAGAACAGGAGAAAGAGAGAGAGGAAGAAAGCAAGCTAGAGAGAGAGGGCATTCTCTTACCTCCGAGTCTGGGGGGCTGAATCCACATAGGCTGCACACCTGGTTCTTACACATGGTACAGTTGCTGAAGTTGGGCGGCTCCTTGGAGCCCACGTTGAGCTGGGTACTCTTGCACAGCGGACACAGCCCACCTCCAGGTGGTTTACCAGGGCCTTGTGGACCAGGGGGACCCCCAGCTTTAGCTGGCCCGCCTGGCTGTGCACCGGGGCCAGGGGGTCCTTGCTGCCCAGGGGGCCCTTGACCGGGGCCAGGGGGTCTAGGTCCTTGCTGCCCAGGGGGGACTTGACCAGGTGGTCTGGGCCCTTGCTGCCCAGGGGGCCCTTGTCCGGAGACAGGGGGTCTGGGTCCTTGCTGGCCAGGGGGTCCTTGACCAGGTGGTCTGGGCCCTTGCTGCCCGGGGGGTCTGGGCCCTTGTCCGGGGCCAGGGGTTCTGGGCCCTTGCTGCCCAGGGGGTCCTTGACCAGTGGGTCTGGGCCCTTGTTGCCCAGGGGGTCTGGGCCCTTGTCCGGGGCCAGGGGTTCTGGGCCCTTGCTGCCCAAGGGGTCCTTGACCAGTGGGTCTGGGCCCTTGCTGCCCAGGGGGTCTGGGCCCTTGTCCGGGGCCAGGGGGTCTTGGCCCCCCCTGCTGGGGGCCCTTGCTGCCTGGCCCTGGGGGCCCACCTTGGGGCTTCTCTCCAGGCTTTTCTTCCTTGTCAAACAGGCCAAATGAGGGCATGTTGACCCCGGAGCCCATGGAGGTGACCTCGGAGGACATTGAGGACATTCCAGAGGACACCTGGGAGGTCATGGACGAGACAGCGTTAAGCGGGTTGGCCCCACTCAGGAAGCTGGAGCCAAACATGCCTGTTTTCTTCTCTGGGTCCTTAGGCTCCTGCCTGAATCGGGACTCTAAGAGGCTGAGGGACGAGGGACTGCGGCCAGGGGCCGGCCTGCCAGTGGGGCCCTCTCCAAACGCGTCTACGGTGCGACTCTTGCTAAGCCGAACAGAGGGTCCAACTCCTGGCTGCTGGGGCCGCTGCTGAACATCTGCCTCCGAGGGCCTGAGAGAGAGAGTGTGAGAAAGAAAGAAAGAAACAAACAAAGAAGAGTCATTTGGCAGTACAAATGGAAATAGATGGTGTGTATACATTTCAATACTCTGTGACTTCCTTTCATTCCCTCCTTTCCTTAATCTGTACTGATGTGACAGAGCTGGATAGGTGAAAGCAAATTGCCATAGGCTTCCACCATGTTGTTGCATTTTCAGATCAGCGAAGAGGAAGGAGAGGAGACAAGGAGGGGAAGCTACTTTACACTATCAAATGGCTGATATTTGCCGGTTGGCAAACTTAGAGATGAGACTAATTAAACACTCATGATCACCATCGCCGCAGAAGAGCTCCTAAATACATCATTCAACACACATACAGACACATATGTATCCCAGATAAACAGATCTTCCAAACAACCAAATCATTAAGAATGATAATTGTTATATGACAACTCATCACTCAAATTCTACAGACATCTCAACAATCTGGTATGATGTGTTGTAATAACATAGCCTACTTAACTACAAGGCCTACATGAGGTGTGGCTCTTTGGGGGTATTGAGCAATACTGTAGGCTAAATGCTCAATGATGAAATGCACTTAAGCCTCTGCCCGACACAACAAGCTAACCTTTCACCCCAAAGCCATTGGACATAGGCCTATCATCGGCACAGCGAGCACAAAGCAAGCATACTACCAGCCCTAGGCTAGTGCTGATGGTAAAGTGAATAGCTCTGAATGACATCTACAGTTGAGAGATCATGGAGATATAGGAAAGAGAGTGAGAGACAGCTCAATGGGGTAAGATGAGATGGCCTTATTAGATCGAGCTGAGAGGCGGGATAGACAGCCTAGCAGCCTACACTGCTGTCAGGTGCAACCCTGCTACTCATCAACTGAGATTGAACCTATCACGTAGATGATAGATAGATCACTGCCGAGCACGAAATAAGATCATGCGGTTCAGGTTTGGAACAGTGAAGCGTCATTGTGAATTTGACCTGAAGGTAAAGCATGAATTACAGAGAAAAATAGCTTCCTATTTGAGGCCAACAGACCATAAGCTAATTGGTGTTTAAAAGGAATACTCCACCCAAAAACAATATTTTGGTATTTGTTTCATTAGTCCATTGTTGACATAGACCCAACATATTTTGTTTGTCAGAGTTTTCAAGTTATGTAACATTCAAAATACAGAAATTATGCAAAACGCAGCATCATATGATGCAAAATACATCATATGTGGATGATTTCTGTACTTTGAAAGTTACATATCTTGAAAAAACTTGATTGCTGACAAGCAAAAAATGTTAGCAATATGTCAACAATGGACTAATGAAACAAATACCAAAATATCGTTTTTGGGTGGAGTTTTCCTTTATGTGTCAAAAACAGCCCGCCAGTTCTGCTATTGGCAACTGTTGGTTTCAGCACCATGGAAAGCAACTAGCTCACAGACAGACCGCTCATCCACTTGGCTAATGCGCTTCCTTCCACAAGATGTTCGATATCTTTCCATTTACAAAATGAAATTCAAAACCCACTTTCAATATGCAATAAAGGGAAATCAATGACTGTGATGACATTTGCGATCGCTGTTCTATATATAGCCACATTAATATGTATGTATCCCCTCCCCCTATTCTGGCTTGGGTAATAATAACTGTTCTCACCAACAGAGCGAATTAGTGATAAGGAATTTGTGATAACGTGTATCGTGTGCCAATGTATATGTTAATGATATACTGGTGGGAATTGTTGGTCAATAGGGGACACACAGCCAGCGTCGGCCTGAATATCGACTCTTGACATATATTTGCAATAGAAGCTATGTAAATACGAGTAGGTTATGATATATAATTGACAACATTGAAATGGTGATATACAATGTTGGCACCGTGAGTGGAGAGGCTATTTATTTGGGATGATAGCGTCCTTCGTGGGGAAAAATACAGTGTCTTGACAGAGTAATTTTTACCCAGGAGGCATTTCGTTTCTTTACAAACCCTGGTGTCTTACCACCGATTTTACAGCGGCTATCCTTTGATAATGGCACAATTAAACGATTTACGCAGTAATTCGCATGCAAATAATTGTTACAAGAGATTATTTCAGTATCATACCATTTAGTGCATTCTAATATTTGATCTGATGCGGTATTGTGAACGAACTGACAAATTGTCCAGCATTTTACCAGATGCTTTAAATTAATAAATTAAGCGAATTAACAATTTATGGTAAAAACAGCATTGGTCTTATGGGTATCAATGCTTCAAGACTATCTTTGTAAATGTCAATAACAATAACCACCTATCCCATTTTTGAATGGTATCATCTATCCCCATGGTAAATGTGAATGGGTGTGAACATGCATTCTCCTTTCCTGTGCATTCATAGTGATACACTGCTGACAAGCTGCAGTGCTCTGCCTAATCAAAACACGGCACAAACACACGCCTTTCGTTCTCTTTCATGAAGAGGCCCGATAAATGACGGGGTACGGAGAGGAGTGGACATTTTAAAGTGCACAAAAATGCCAGTAAAATCCTGCCTTCGAGCGGGCGCGCCCCCGGGCTTGTTGGCTTGCGCCCTTGACATAGCCGCTGCGAGTTGCTTTCTGTCATCCTCGCTGAGTTGGCTCAGGTCCACCTGTGCCCCCGTGGAGGTCCGAATGAAGCCTCCTTTCCCGTCCGGTGCGAGCCCCTCCGGTAATCCAGCAAGCACCCCTTCGCCGCCTTCGAGGCTCGCTTCGTTCCCCATGATGGCCCCCTCCCGCCGCCCCCCGTTTCGATTTCGACGCGACGCTCAGCGTTTCTAGCTCCAAAGAACGTGGTGAAAAGCGGTGAAAACGGCCCCCCTCGACTCTGCGTGCATCTCAAATTATTTCTCCATCTTTACATCGCCCTCTCCCTCGTTCTCTCAGTTCTGTGTTGATATCGCGCATCTCTTCTGTCGATGGACGACGGTTCTCCGTGCGGGTCTGTCTTCAGTTCTATCCTACTACACCACATCCTCTCCCTCTCTCCCTGCGCTCTCAAACGCGCATGTTCCGCATCTGACAGGTGACAGAAGACTTCACTGAAGGAAAATATGTAGGCTTTAAAGGGATCAACGTTAACCGTTAAAAACATAACGTGTAGGCTACAGAAGAGCTCTTGTTAGTTCAAAGGGGCAAGTGTATTTCCCTTTACTCATTTGTAACCTTTACTACAATGACACGACTTAAGCTGCTGACTATTGATTTCTGGAATACATGACGTCCTGGTGACATTTTGGCTATTATGTAAATATCACGATGATCATGTAATCTCAAGGTAGGCCTACAATGAGTGGGTTCAAGTGTTTAGGCATCTGTTTATCTGCACTGAACCTCAATTAGCTGCTTTTTCCTCATACTGTATCCTTGACACTATTCAATAAAATCCTATTACCAGGTCTTTGTGGTGTTCTGGTACAATTTGGATTCATGTACCAAGCCGAATACTGTTTATAATTTTGGACATTCATGTAGCATGTAGCTAATCCTGGAAAAATGGAAACAGTTTTTGATTGAATAGGGCCCCTTGTGACTTGACTGATACACTAATACGCGTAAACAGTTTGGTATTTACTCCACGTAAACAGTTTGGTATTTACTCCACGTAAACAGTTTGGTATTTACTCCATGTAAACAGTTTGGTATTTACTCCATGTAAACAGTTTGGTATTTACTCCACGTAAACAGTTTGGTATTTACTCCATGTAAACAGTTTGGAATTTACTCCATGTAAACAGTTTGGTATTTACTCCACGTAAACAGTTTGGTATTTACTCCATGTAAACAGTTTGGAATTTACTCCACGTAAACAGTTTGGTATTTACTCCACGTAAACAGTTTGGTATTTACACCACGTAAACAGTTTGGTATTTACTCCATGTATACAGTTTGGTATTTACACCACGTAAACAGTTTGGTATTTACTCCATGTATACAGTTTGGAATTTACTCCATGTAAACAGTTTGGTATTTACTCCACGTAAACAGTTTGGTATTTACTCCATGTATACAGTTTGGTATTTACACCACGTAAACAGTTTGGTATTTACTCCACGTAAACAGTTTGGAATTTACTCCATGTAAACAGTTTGGTATTTACTCCATGTAAACAGTTTGGTATTTACTCCATGTAAACAGTTTGGTATTTACTCCATGTAAACAGTTTGGTATTTACTCCACGTAAACAGTTTGGTATTTACACCACGTAAACAGTTTGGTATTTACTCCACGTAAACAGTTTGGAATTTACTCCATGTAAACAGTTTGGTATTTACTCCATGTAAACAGTTTGGTATTTACACCGAATGTATTAATCTACATATAATAATCATTAAGTGGGCTTACATTTGTCCTATTTCACACATGTTCAAGCACATGTGTGAATTGGATTATTCTTTTTTTGCGTATCCAACTCCCCCTGAGACAGGAATCAGCCATTATTGACAGCAACCCTAGAGCAATTAGGGCACATCAGCAGAGTTTTCACCTAGTCTGCTTGGGGATTTGAACCAGCAACCTTTCAGTTACTGGCCCAACACTCCTAACTGCTAGGCTACCTGCCAACCAAACATGATGCCTAGTTTATTGGGAAAATATATACCATTCTTTTAATATTTAACAGATTTATACATAATATTCTCAAAAAACATCCACAATATGAAAACTATTCACACAGTTGTAGCTCAAGCGGAGTTCCACACTCACTTCCTCCACACACAGTGATTCTAATTCTATATTTTAAGCAGGCACACCCTCCAGATCACTGGTTATGATATTATAGAGCGTCCACTGTGCTTTCCATCAGTGGGATGCGCTGTCATGTGACGGTCAGTGCTTATTCACAGCTTACAGAGCTCCAGGTTGGATATGTCCTCTGTAACCCCGCTTTAGGCTCTCCCTCCCTGGGTAACGGCAGAGGAGAGGTCCTAGGGTGGGAGAGTCATTGCGGTGAGCAATTTCTCTACAGATATCTTGTTATTGGTTGTGTTTCAATCCAAAAGATCCCTCGGCCTAAATTCATTGCCCTCATGGATAGAAACAACTGGGTAGGTGTAATCACTAGATCCATCTAGTTCCCACCATATTGCATTTCACCTATCCAGCCCTATCAGACCTGTGAAGGGGAGTGAACGAGGTCAGAGGGGAGGGAACATCCTCTTGGAATAAAACGCAGCCATTAACTTGTGTACTTGTGTTTATTATAGCAGTGGAGAGTCATTGTGTTTACTATAGTATTGGATGGTCATTGTGTTTATTATAGTAGTGGATGGTCATTGTGTTTATTATAGCAGTGGATGGTCATTGTGTTTATTATAGCAGTGGATGGTCATTGTGTTTATTATAGTATTGGATGGTCATTGTGTTTATTATAGTAGTGGATGGTCATTGTGTTTATTATAGCAGTGGATGGTCATTGTGTTTATTATAGTAGTGGATGGTCATTGTGTTTATTATAGCAGTGGATGGTCATTGTGTTTATTATAGTAGTGGATGGTCATTGTGTTTATTATAGCAGTGGATGGTCATTGTGTTTATTATAGCAGTGGATGGTCATTGTGTTTATTATAGTATTGGATAGTCATTGTGTTTATTATAGCAGTGGATGGTCATTGTGTTTATTATAGTAGTGGATGGTCATTGTGTTTATTATAGAATTGGATGATCATTGTGTTTATTATAGTATTGGATGGTCATTGTGTTTATTATAGCAGTGGATAGTCATTGTGTTTATTATAGCAGTGGATGGTCATTGTGTTTATTATAGCAGTGGATGGTCATTGTGTTTATTATAGCAGTGGATGGTCATTGTGTTTATTATGGTATTGGATGGTCATTGTGTTTATTATAGTAGTGGATGGTCATTGTGTTTATTAGAGTAGTGGATGGTCATTGTGTTTATTATAGCAGTGGATGGTCATTGTGTTTATTATAGCAGTGGATGGTCATTGTGTTTATTATGGTATTGGATGGTCATTGTGTTTATTATAGTAGTGGATGGTCATTGTGTTTATTATAGTAGTGGATGGTCATTGTGTTTATTATAGCAGTGGATGGTCATTGTGTTTATTATAGTATTGGATGGTCATTGTGTTTATTATAGCAGTGGATGGTCATTGTGTTTATTATAGTAGTGGATGGTCATTGTGTTTATTATAGCAGTGGATGGTCATTGTGTTTATTATAGTATTGGATGGTCATTGTGTTTATTATAGCAGTGGATGGTCATTGTGTTTATTATAGTAGTGGATGGTCATTGTGTTTATTATAGTAGTGGATGGTCATTGTGTTTATTATAGCAGTGGATAGTCATTGTGTTTATTATGGTAGTGGATGGTCATTGTGTTTATTATAGCAGTGGATAGTCATTGTGTTTATTATAGCAGTGGATGGTCATTGTGTTTATTATAGCAGTGGATGGTCATTGTGTTTATTATGGTATTGGATGGTCATTGTGTTTATTATAGTAGTGGATGGTCATTGTGTTGATTATGGTATTGGATTGTCATTGTGTTTATTATAGTAGTGGATGGTCATTGTGTTTATTATGGTAGTGGATGGTCATTGTGTTTATTATAGCAGTGGATAGTCATTGTGTTTATTATAGAAGTGGATGGTCATTGTGTTTATTATAGCAGTGGATGGTCATTGTGTTTATTATGGTATTGGATGGTCATTGTGTTTATTATAGTAGTGGATGGTCATTGTGTTTATTATAGTAGTGGATGGTCATTGTGTTTATTATAGCAGTGGATGGTCATTGTGTTTATTATAGCAGTGGATGGTCATTGTGTTTATTATAGCAGTGGATGGTCATTGTGTTTATTATGGTATTGGATGGTCATTGTGTTTATTATAGTAGTGGATGGTCATTGTATTTATTAGAGTAGTGGATGGTCATTGTGTTTATTATAGAAGTGGATGGTCATTGTGTTTATTATAGCAGTGGATGGTCATTGTGTTTATTATGGTATTGGATGGTCATTGTGTTTATTATAGTAGTGGATGGTCATTGTGTTTATTATAGTAGTGGATGGTCATTGTGTTTATTATAGCAGTGGATGGTCATTGTGTTTATTATAGTATTGGATGGTCATTGTGTTTATTATAGCAGTGGATGGTCATTGTGTTTATTATGGTATTGGATGGTCATTGTGTTTATTATAGTAGTGGATGGTCATTGTGTTTATTATAGTAGTGGATGGTCATTGTGTTTATTATAGTAGTGGATGGTCATTGTGTTTATTATAGTAGTGGATGGTCATTGTGTTTATTATAGCAGTGGATAGTCATTGTGTTTATTATAGCAGTGGATGGTCATTGTGTTTATTATAGCAGTGGATAGTCATTGTGTTTATTATAGAAGTGGATGGTCATTGTGTTTATTATAGCAGTGGATGGTCATTGTGTTTATTATAGCAGTGGATGGTCATTGTGTTTATTATAGCAGTGGATGGTCATTGTGTTTATTATAGCAGTGGATGGTCATTGTGTTTATTATAGCAGTGGATGGTCATTGTGTTTATTATAGCAGTGGATGGTCATTGTGTTTATTATAGCAGTGGATGGTCATTGTGTTTATTATGGTATTGGATGGTCATTGTGTTTATTATAGCAGTGGATGGTCATTGTGTTTATTATAGCAGTGGATGGTCATTGTGTTTATTATAGCAGTGGATGGTCATTGTGTTTATTATAGCAGTGGATGGTCATTGTGTTTATTATAGCAGTGGATGGTCATTGTGTTTATTATAGAAGTGGATGGTCATTGTGTTTATTATAGCAGTGGATGGTCATTGTGTTTATTATGGTATTGGATGGTCATTGTGTTTATTATAGTAGTGGATGGTCATTGTGTTTATTATAGTAGTGGATGGTCATTGTGTTTATTATAGCAGTGGAGGGTCATTGTGTTTATTATAGCAGTGGATGGTCATTGTGTTTATTATGGTATTGGATGGTCATTGTGTTTATTATAGTAGTGGATGGTCATTGTGTTTATTATAGAAGTGGATGGTCATTGTGTTTATTATGGTATTGGATGGTCATTGTGTTTATTATAGTAGTGGATGGTCATTGTGTTTATTATAGTAGTGGATGGTCATTGTGTTTATTATAGCAGTGGAGGGTCATTGTGTTTATTATAGCAGTGGATGGTCATTGTGTTTATTATGGTATTGGATGGTCATTGTGTTTATTATAGTAGTGGATGGTCATTGTGTTTATTATAGTAGTGGATGGTCATTGTGTTTATTATAGCAGTGGAGGGTCATTGTGTTTATTATAGCAGTGGATGGTCATTGTGTTTATTATGGTATTGGATGGTCATTGTGTTTATTATAGCAGTGGATGGTCATTGTGTTTATTATAGTAGTGGATGGTCATTGTGTTTATTATAGCAGTGGATGGTCATTGTGTTTATTATAGTATTGGATGGTCATTGTGTTTATTATAGTAGTGGATGGTCATTGTGTTTATTATAGTAGTGGATGGTCATTGTGTTTATTATAGCAGTGGATGGTCATTGTGTTTATTATAGTATTGGATGGTCATTGTGTTTATTATAGCAGTGGATGGTCATTGTGTTTATTATAGTAGTGGATGGTCATTGTGTTTATTATAGCAGTGGATGGTCATTGTGTTTATTATAGTATTGGATGGTCATTGTGTTTATTATAGCAGTGGATAGTCATTGTGTTTATTATAGCAGTGGATGGTCATTGTGTTTATTCTGGTATTGGATGGTCATTGTGTTTATTATAGTAGTGGATGGTCATTGTGTTTATTATGGTATTGGATGGTCATTGTGTTTATTATAGTAGTGGATGGTCATTGTGTTTATTATGGTAGTGGATGGTCATTGTGTTTATTATAGCAGTGGATAGTCATTGTGTTTATTATAGAAGTGGATGGTCATTGTGTTTATTATAGCAGTGGATGGTCATTGTGTTTATTATAGTAGTGGATGGTCATTGTGTTTATTATAGTAGTGGATGGTCATTGTGTTTATTATAGTAGTGGATGGTCATTGTGTTTATTATAGCAGTGGATGGTCATTGTGTTTATTATAGCAGTGGATGGTCATTGTGTTTATTATGGTATTGGATGGTCATTGTGTTTATTATAGTAGTGGATGGTCATTGTGTTTATTATAGTAGTGGATGGTCATTGTGTTTATTATAGCAGTGGATGGTCATTGTGTTTATTATAGTATTGGATGGTCATTGTGTTTATTATAGCAGTGTATGGTCATTGTGTTTATTATAGTAGTGGATGGTCATTGTGTTTATTATAGCAGTGGATGGTCATTGTGTTTATTATAGTATTGGATGGTCATTGTGTTTATTATAGCAGTGGATAGTCATTGTGTTTATTATAGCAGTGGATGGTCATTGTGTTTATTATAGCAGTGGATGGTCATTGTGTTTATTATAGCAGTGGATGGTCATTGTGTTTATTATAGCAGTGGATGGTCATTGTGTTTATTATAGCAGTGGATGGTCATTGTGTTTATTATAGCAGTGGATGGTCATTGTGTTTATTATGGTATTGGATGGTCATTGTGGTTATTATAGTTTTGGATGGTCATTGTGTTTATTATAGCAGTGGATAGTCATTGTGTTTATTATAGCAGTGGATGGTCATTGTGTTTATTATAGCAGTGGATGGTCATTGTGTTTATTATAGCAGTGGATGGTCATTGTGTTTATTATAGCAGTGGATGGTCATTGTGTTTATTATGGTATTGGATGGTCATTGTGTTTATTATCGTAGTGGATGGACATTGTGTTTATTATAGTATTGGATGGTCATTGTGTTTATTATAGCAGTGGATGGTCATTGTGTTTATTATAGTAGTGGATGGTCATTGTGTTTATTATAGCAGTGGATGGTCATTGTGTTTATTATAGTATTGGATGGTCATTGTGTTTATTATAGCAGTGGATGGTCATTGTGTTTATTATAGTAGTGGATGGTCATTGTGTTTATTATAGCAGTGGATGGTCATTGTGTTTATTATAGTATTGGATGGTCATTGTGTTTATTATAGCAGTGGATAGTCATTGTGTTTATTATAGCAGTGGATGGTCATTGTGTTTATTATAGCAGTGGATGGTCATTGTGTTTATTATGGTATTGGATGGTCATTGTGTTTATTATGGTATTGGATGGTCATTGTGTTTATTGTAGTGGATGGTCATTGTGTTTATTATGGTAGTGGATGGTCATTGTGTTTATTATAGCAGTGGATAGTCATTGTGTTTATTATAGAAGTGGATGGTCATTGTGTTTATTATAGCAGTGGATGGTCATTGTGTTTATTATGGTATTGGATGGTCATTGTGTTTATTATAGTAGTGGATGGTCATTGTGTTTATTATAGTAGTGGATGGTCATTGTGTTTATTATAGCAGTGGATGGTCATTGTGTTTATTATAGCAGTGGATGGTCATTGTGTTTATTATAGCAGTGGATGGTCATTGTGTTTATTATGGTATGGATGGTCATTGTGTTTATTATAGTAGTGGATGGTCATTGTGTTGATTATGGTATTGGATTGTCATTGTGTTTATTATAGTAGTGGATGGTCATTGTGTTTATTATGGTAGTGGATGGTCATTGTGTTTATTATAGCAGTGGATAGTCATTGTGTTTATTATAGCAGTGGATGGTCATTGTGTTTATTATAGTAGTGGATGGTCATTGTGTTTATTATAGTAGTGGATGGTCATTGTGTTTATTATAGCAGTGGATGGTCATTGTGTTTATTATAGCAGTGGATGGTCATTGTGTTTATTATGGTATTGGATGGTCATTGTGTTTATTATAGTAGTAGATGGTCATTGTGTTTATTATAGTAGTGGATGGTCATTGTGTTTATTATAGCAGTGGATGGTCATTGTGTTTATTATAGTATTGGATGGTCATTGTGTTTATTATAGCAGTGGATAGTCATTGTGTTTATTATAGCAGTGGATGGTCATTGTGTTTATTATAGTAGTGGATGGTCATTGTGTTTATTATAGAATTGGATGATCATTGTGTTTATTATAGTATTGGATGGTCATTGTGTTTATTATAGCAGTGGATAGTCATTGTGTTTATTATAGCAGTGGATGGTCATTGTGTTTATTATAGCAGTGGATGGTCATTGTGTTTATTATAGCAGTGGATGGTCATTGTCTTTATTATAGCAGTGGATGGTCATTGTGTTTATTATGGTATTGGATGGTCATTGTGTTTATTATAGTAGTGGATGGTCATTGTATTTATTAGAGTAGTGGATGGTCATTGTGTTTATTATAGCAGTGGATGGTCATTGTGTTTATTATAGTATTGGATGGTCATTGTGTTTATTATAACAGTGGATAGTCATTGTGTTTATTATAGCAGTGGATGGTCATTGTGTTTATTATAGCAGTGGATGGTCATTGTGTTTATTATAGAAGTGGATGGTCATTGTGTTTATTATAGCAGTGGATGGTCATTGTGTTTATTATGGTATTGGATGGTCATTGTGTTTATTATAGTAGTGGATGGTCATTGTGTTTATTATAGTAGTGGATGGTCATTGTGTTTATTATAGCAGTGGAGGGTCATTGTGTTTATTATAGCAGTGGATGGTCATTGTGTTTATTATGGTATTGGATGGTCATTGTGTTTATTATAGTAGTGGATGGTCATTGTGTTTATTATAGTAGTGGATGGTCATTGTGTTTATTATAGTAGTGGATGGTCATTGTGTTTATTATAGTAGTGGA
Source organism: Oncorhynchus mykiss (assembly GCF_057628025.1). Classification (NCBI taxonomy): domain Eukaryota; kingdom Metazoa; phylum Chordata; class Actinopteri; order Salmoniformes; family Salmonidae; genus Oncorhynchus; species Oncorhynchus mykiss. The sequence goes on from NC_143036.1 coordinate 68,197,954, forward strand.
TGGTCATTGTGTTTATTATAGCAGTGGAGGGTCATTGTGTTTATTATAGCAGTGGATGGTCATTGTGTTTATTATGGTATTGGATGGTCATTGTGTTTATTATAGCAGTGGATGGTCATTGTTTTTATTATAGTATTGGATGGTCATTGTGTTTATTATAGCAGTGGATGGTCATTGTGTTTATTATAGTAGTGGATGGTCATTGTGTTTATTATAGCAGTGGATGGTCATTGTGTTTATTATAGTATTGGATGGTCATTGTGTTTATTATAGCAGTGGATAGTCATTGTGTTTATTATAGCAGTGGATGGTCATTGTGTTTATTATAGCAGTGGATGGTCATTGTGTTTATTCTGGTATTGGATGGTCATTGTGTTTATTATAGTAGTGGATGGTCATTGTGTTTATTATGGTATTGGATGGTCATTGTGTTTATTATAGTAGTGGATGGTCATTGTGTTTATTATGGTAGTGGATGGTCATTGTGTTTATTATAGCAGTGGATAGTCATTGTGTTTATTATAGAAGTGGATGGTCATTGTGTTTATTATAGCAGTGGATGGTCATTGTGTTTATTATAGTAGTGGATGGTCATTGTGTTTATTATAGTAGTGGATGGTCATTGTGTTTATTATAGTAGTGGATGGTCATTGTGTTTATTATAGCAGTGGATGGTCATTGTGTTTATTATAGCAGTGGATGGTCATTGTGTTTATTATGGTATTGGATGGTCATTGTGTTTATTATAGTAGTGGATGGTCATTGTGTTTATTATAGTAGTGGATGGTCATTGTGTTTATTATAGCAGTGGATGGTCATTGTGTTTATTATAGTATTGGATGGTCATTGTGTTTATTATAGCAGTGTATGGTCATTGTGTTTATTATAGTAGTGGATGGTCATTGTGTTTATTATAGCAGTGGATGGTCATTGTGTTTATTATAGTATTGGATGGTCATTGTGTTTATTATAGTAGTGGATGGTCATTGTGTTTATTATAGCAGTGGATGGTCATTGTGTTTATTATAGTATTGGATGGTCATTGTGTTTATTATAGCAGTGGATGGTCATTGTGTTTATTATAGCAGTGGATGGTCATTGTGTTTATTATAGCAGTGGATGGTCATTGTGTTTATTATAGCAGTGGATGGTCATTGTGTTTATTATGGTATTGGATGGTCATTGTGGTTATTATAGTATTGGATGGTCATTGTGTTTATTATAGCAGTGGATAGTCATTGTGTTTATTATAGCAGTGGATGGTCATTGTGTTTATTATAGCAGTGGATGGTCATTGTGTTTATTATAGCAGTGGATGGTCATTGTGTTTATTATAGCAGTGGATGGTCATTGTGTTTATTATGGTATTGGATGGTCATTGTGTTTATTATCGTAGTGGATGGACATTGTGTTTATTATAGTATTGGATGGTCATTGTGTTTATTATAGCAGTGGATGGTCATTGTGTTTATTATAGTATTGGATGGTCATTGTGTTTATTATAGTAGTGGATGGTCATTGTGTTTATTATAGCAGTGGATGGTCATTGTGTTTATTATAGCAGTGGATGGTCATTGTGTTTATTATAGTAGTGGATGGTCATTGTGTTTATTATAGCAGTGGATGGTCATTGTGTTTATTATAGTATTGGATGGTCATTGTGTTTATTATAGCAGTGGATGGTCATTGTGTTTATTATAGTAGTGGATGGTCATTGTGTTTATTATAGCAGTGGATGGTCATTGTGTTTATTATAGTATTGGATGGTCATTGTGTTTATTATAGCAGTGGATAGTCATTGTGTTTATTATAGCAGTGGATGGTCATTGTGTTTATTATAGCAGTGGATGGTCATTGTGTTTATTATGGTATTGGATGGTCATTGTGTTTATTATGGTATTGGATGGTCATTGTGTTTATTGTAGTGGATGGTCATTGTGTTTATTATGGTAGTGGATGGTCATTGTGTTTATTATAGCAGTGGATAGTCATTGTGTTTATTATAGCAGTGGATGGTCATTGTGTTTATTATAGCAGTGGATGGTCA
>NC_143036.1:68202500-68235000 GCF_057628025.1 Oncorhynchus mykiss
CTTTTGCATACATGTATACACACTGTGTGTGTGTGTGTGTGTGTGTGTGTGTGTGTGTGTGTGTGTGTGTGTGTGTGTGTGTGTGTGTGTGTGTGTGTGTGTGTGTGTGTGTGTGTGTGTGTGTGTGTGTGTGTGTTTCTAAGCCAGGGAAGAATGTAATGGAATCTGGTAACCAGATCACACACACTGGGCTGTGTTCATTACATTTTAATACACACCTGAGGGCCAAATGTGACTCACTAGTCGCTCACAGTGAAACTAGTTTCATTTCAGTCTGAGCTATCCAAAATAGATCCAGATGATTTGTACAATATTAATAGAAATGCCATAATATATATTTCACATAGTAAGGGATCAATATCAAATATATTTCTCTTACCAAAAAACAAGACAAGAATAAATATGTAGTGATACAATTCCTATCACCGAAATCTTACAGTAAGTGTTCACTGAAATATGCAACCAGTGAACATCCAATCACCAGCCTTGGCAATTCCAAGGCAAATCCCTCCCACTCTGCAGCAACAGGTGTCAGAATCAGGAAGTTAGTTTCATAAAGAGAGAGAAGCAGTCACATACCTTTGTCAGGGTGTATATCCTGTGTCTGTGTCCTCTACTATCCACTCTGAGAACAGGTTCCTCAGTGGTTTCTCAGTAGCACTAGCCCTGCGAGCGGAGCGATGTTTAACCAGAGGTTTATTAGTCCTGAACCCTTTCTATTCCCATTAGCGACCTGGCACACGCCTAACTCTGCCCTTAACACCAGATTCTTCTGACCGCTGACCAGAGAGAAGCCCTGAACTAAAAATATTTTTAAAGGAACAGTGTACTCTATCTCCTTCTCTCTTTCTCAAGACACACCTCATAATCCTCTTTACTCTGAGAGATAGGCCAATCACGAACTATACTATAATCTGTTGTTGTACACCAGCAAAGTTCAGTCTGTCACTCAGACGACTCCGACTAGGGGTCAAATCTGGGGTCAAATTCCACCTTTAATCTGGTAAAATCTGATTGAACTGCAGATCTGATTGAACTGAAAAGGGATTGAACACAAGTCGGAGAAACACCTTTGCTCATGGTATAAAACCATCAGTCAACTCCTAAAGCAAACACCACTGAACATCCCAACACGAGTAATACCGCTAGGGCGTATTTCAAGACATGAATACAACATGCATACTACTGCGTTCAAGCAGCTCGCTGTCAACAGATTACTGCATCTTTTCCTCTACAATGCCTAGACAGCCTTCTGGTTACATAACGTATCTATCTAAACTCTTTGTTCCTCGCACACTTCATACTGCCAAACTGATTTACAGAGCTCTGGGTCCTATTTTTTAGGCACCAAACAAGAGAAAACAGAATGAAAAAGGGAAACTAACTTAAGCTTGTCCAAAACATTTTGCTACGGTGTGTCCTAATGAATATGACCCTGTTTTGGTGAAGTAGGATGACGTTGCCCCTAGACACTGACGCTCTACGGTTGGTTTTGCGTTTTCCTCATAATTGTCAAGGTAGGGTTGGAGAAGGGTAAGCTGATAGATCTGCAGATCAGGACATTCAGGCATTGTCTGTCAGGATTTGTTTTGGTGCTCTGACCTCACCAGGAGGGTGAGGCTGATTAATAAAGGACATCAGGTTCTTCTGTTCTTAATGGGATTGACAGGTCAGAGAAGTCCCTGGTCGCATTCCCCTGTTCGGATGTTGCATGCATCAACCACTGGTTGCGGGTCTTGTCGTCGACCATGTCATCGACTGCCAGATTACTATAACAAATGATATGCTTAGTTGATACATAAAATACTTATTAAGGCGTTGTAAGATCTGTCAGGCGTCAGCAACGCGTCTTAACCATTGGTTTCCCTTCCAATGATTAAGGGTCAGCAAGACCCATAGTCCATCATGACCCATAGAATTGGCTGATCCTAGATGGGGCAGTAATACACTTTTTACACTATTGAGATGAGCTATACTGTTTCAGCGTGGGTACACACCCACCATGGCTGCTGGAACCATGTTGGAAAGGGAAAGAAGTCAGCTCAGTACAGTTCAGGTAGGCATGAAGGTGGGAACAGGGTCTATCACTGTCTTTTATCTGTCTTCTCAATTCACTCACTCCACCAAATGTGCATTTAACCTTTATTTAACTAGGCAAGCCAGTTTAGAACAAATTCTTATTTACAATGACAGCCTATGAACAGTGGGTTAACTGCCTTGTTCAGGGGCAGAATGACAGATTTTTTTTACCTTGTCAGCTCTGGGATTCGATCGAGCAACCTTTCAGTTACAGGCCCAATGCCCTAACCACTAGGCTACCTGCTGCCCCAAATGCTCAAATGAACTCTCTCTTCCCATTCTCCTTCCTATCATCGCCATAGCTCCTTCTTATCCCTTTCTCTCCTTCTCTCTAACCCCTCCTCTCTTCCTCTAACTGCAGAAGGATTCCTCAAATCAGTTAAAATTTCCAGACGAATATGGTGATGTAGCAACACCATCGAATTATTCAACTGTAGTGAAGTGGGAGGAGTCCCTTGACAACTCACTGTCTAATCCTTCAGAGAGGGGGGGGGGGGGGAGCAGACATACAGAGAGTTAGAGAGAGAGAGAGACAGAGAGAGAGAAACAGAGTGAGAGAGAGAGAGACAGAGAGAGAGAGAAACAGAGTGTGTGTGAGAGAGAGAGAGATAGAGAGAGAGAGAAACAGAATGAGAGACAGAGACAGAGAGAGACAGAGAGACAGAGAGAGAGACAGAGAGAGAAAGAGAGAAACAGAGAGAGGGAGACAGAGAGAGACAGAGAGAGAAAGAGAGAGAAACAGAGTGAGACAGAGAGAGACAGAGAGAGACAGAGAGAGAGACGGAGAGAGAAACAGAGAAACAGAGTGAGACAGAGAGAGACAGAGAGAGAGAAAGAGAGAGAAACAGAGAGAGACAGAGAGACAGAGAGAGAGAAAGAGAGAGAAACAGAGAGAGACAGAGAGAGACAGAGAGAGAAAGAGAGGGAGACAGAGAGAGAAAGAGAGAAACAGAGTGAGACAGAGAGAGACAGAGAGAGACAGAGAGAGAGAAAGAGAGAGAGAGCAAAAGGAAGAGAAAGGGGTTCCCTCCTTCATTTGTGCTCTCTCTCTCACACACCCCGTTGTGAATCCCTAGCAACACCTATTGTTAGGGATGTGCGTCACAGGTGGTGATGTCACTGTAACAAGGCCGGTCCACTTGGTACAGATTAGGAGGAGGAAGGTGGAGAGAAGGTGATTAGCCAGGCTTGTAATAGATGAGTCACACTGAAGGACACACACATACACACACAGACAGAAAAAAACAAACATGCATACACACACACACATACACACACAGACACACACGCAGACACACACGTATACAAACAAAGAAGGCAAAAACACACGCCTACGTACAGGTCTACATACTGTATATGAATTGAAAAACATTATAAACATTGGGGTAAACATTCAAGGTGAAAGACACCCCGAACACATTCAAAACAACATGGGTTTTGACCACAGCAAATAGAGGATTCATTGAGTGCAGTAATCTCGCCAGGGCAAAACCGAACCATACAAACTCCAAGGCAACTCAAGTCTCTGACACAACTTTCTCAAAATGAACTCCCCAAGCAGTTGTTCTGTAGCCTGGTCTGTTTGTGCTATCTTGCTATATCCTTGTCACTCATTGTCACACCAACAGGCATGTCCTTCCACTTAAAGGTCACCTTTGGGCACCAAAAACGGTCCAAGTCCGCCTCTTTCTCAATTTTCAAACCAAAATGGGGTGTGCCTTTGGTGGTTCATATGTGTCATTCTGGTGATTTGTGCCGTGACCGACGTAGCTAGTTCCTTAGCTAAGCTAGCCACTATAGCTAGCCTCCTCCAGTATGTGTTGATGCCATTTCACAGGATTTATTTTTTGGACGGAAGCTGTAGACATTGGTAGGAAATGGCACTTCTGTAGCCAAATATCTTTGTCATTTTGTTTTGTTTTTAAGCATTAAATGGCCTGCTATAATGGTTCATTGATCGGTTATACAAACGGATGTGGCAGTTTCACCATGACTGATTCCAGCTTTAAAGAGACACTGATTGGCACGTGTTTTTGTGTTGCTCATTAGAAAAACACGTTTTCAGTCTTGGAGGTGTGTTTCCTGACCGATTCAGCGTTTGGTTGATGATGTTTGTCCCCCATAAGACACTTAAAGCATGGAAGCCTATTTCACTTCCTCACAATCCCCAGAATAAATCTGAGACAACTCAAGAAATCTGTAATTCATTTTCATGTTTTTGCCGAGGATGTTTTAGTTTTACATCTGACTAAGGTGTTTGGTGCAATATTTCTGAAGTAACAAAATGCACAACGTGTTGTCTTATGGAAACAAAGTCGTAACTGCTGGGCAGGTCTGGACAGTTTCACTGCAGCTGTTCACCCCATGTTAGTCGGCAAATGGACATCGTCAAATCAAAACCTTCATTTTAGGCCAGAATGACTTTATGATCAAAATGTAGTCAATTTGAACAATAAAATAACAGTTTCTGACTCATATCGATAACACATAGGCTGTTTTCAAAGGGATTTGTTGCTTTTTAACTCTCTTTAACACTGGACACTATACATCTGTATTCCATCCACTCAGGGGAATGGCCATAGAGGAGCGATTGATCCTAACCTATAGCAATCAATAGCCTCACAATCAAACCCCCAGTGGGGAAGATTTTATGAGGTCCAACCTGCGTGTGTGTGTTGGCATGAGGGGGGGTCGTTATGTGTGTGTGTTTTATGTGGATGAATTGTATGTGTGAATTTCGTTTTGATTGACAAGTGTGTGTGTTTACGAGGTCGAAGGGTGTGTGTCGTTGAACCTTGAGGGCTTGTGTGTGCAATAGGATCCAACAGACATGAATACAACATTCCCAGAGCTCACTGAATCCTCTCACACTTCTCCTGGGAATAGCTATGGAAACTGGGAAGAGAGAGAGAGAGGAAAATGGGAGGTGTAAATGATATAACTGACCACTGTTAGAAATGTAAAACCATCTCTGCTTTTAGACCTGTACATAAGACTAAGTGGTGTTCTTGAAGTCGTCACAGTGCTGGGGCTGCTCACTATATGTTAATGAGGTCTTCCAAGGGCTCGGTCTAGACTCCAAATGGCCGCCAGTGACTCCTCTGTTTCTGGGGGTTTCTGCAACCCTTCAAGAGTCAAGCGTTGCCATGGCATCTGTGAACCCCTGCCGCCTGAGGGGTCGTAACTATGGGGTGAGTGAGGGTTGGAAATCCGACATCAAACAATCAAGGTGCTCTGTGTGTGTGTGGCTGAATGTCCTGTGTGTACTCAAGAGCAGCCTCGAGGTATCAATGTTTGACACTGTGCCTTATGTGAAGTTGTGGTCAACTGGGGTATAAAGAGAGAATAGGGTTCAGCTTGGTACAGCTGTTGAGAGGAAGAGATGAGGAAGAGATGGTTAGAGAAAGGATGGGAGGGAGAGGGAATGAAATAAATAGAAAGACAGGGAATAAATAAGAGAGAGATATTTAAGGAGTAGGTCTGTGTGAGCGCTGTCTTGTCACGGACCTCTCTCCCTGCTGACAGAGTTGATTTTCCCAGAATCCCTGGAGCCCACTCCTGGGCTGCGGAACGAGTGTGAGTCAGAGCTTCTGAAGAGCCCAATCTGGGAGTCGTGAGGAGACTGGGAGACACACACATAGAGGACGAACACACACATAAGAGAATATCGCAGATGTCACATACACACATATATACAATTATTATTTTTTTTAAATTGGGGGGGTCTCTCAACTTATTGTTAAAAGTTAGAATAGTAGAATACACCAGATGCCATTTCTAAATGTGTCGTGCATCTGCAGTGTTTCTCTCTTTATGTCACTCCATTAGCCATGTCAGCTAACAATACAGTGCCTTGCGAAAGTATTCGGCCCCCTTGAACTTTGCGACCTTTTGCCACATTTCAGGCTTCAAACATAAAGATATAAAACTGTATTTTTTTGTGAAGAATCAACAACAAGTGGGACACAATCATGAAGTGGAACAACATTTATTGGATATTTCAAACTTTTTTAACAAATCAAAAACTGAAAAATTGGGCGTGCAAAATTATTCAGCCCCCTTAAGTTAATACTTTGTAGCGCCACCTTTTGCTGCGATTACAGCTGTAAGTCGCTTGGGGTATGTCTCTATCAGTTTTGCACATCGAGAGACTGACATTTTTTCCCATTCCTCCTTGCAAAACAGCTCGAGCTCAGTGAGGTTGGATGGAGAGCATTTGTGAACAGCAGTTTTCAGTTCTTTCCACAGATTCTCGATTGGATTCAGGTCTGGACTTTGACTTGGCCATTCTAACACCTGGATATGTTTGTTTTTGAACCATTCCATTGTAGATTTTGCTTTATGTTTTGGATCATTGTCTTGTTGGAAGACAAATCTCCGTCCCAGTCTCAGGTCTTTTGCAGACTCCATCAGGTTTTCTTCCAGAATGGTCCTGTATTTGGCTCCATACATTTTCCCATCAATTTTAACCATCTTCCCTTTCCCTGCTGAAGAAAAGCAGGCCCAAACCATGATGCTGCCACCACCATGTTTGACAGTGTGGATGGTGTGTTCAGGGTGATGAGCTGTGTTGCTTTTACGCCAAACATAACGTTTTGCATTGTTGCCAAAAAGTTCAATTTTGGTTTCATCTGACCAGAGCACCTTCTTCCACATGTTTGGTGTGTCTCCCAGGTGGCTTGTGGCAAACTTTAAACAACACTTTTTTATGGATATCTTTAAGAAATGGCTTTCTTCTTGCCACTCTTCCATAAAGGCCAGATTTGTGCAATATACAACTGATTGTTGTCCTATGGACAGAGTCTCCCACCTCAGCTGTAGATCTCTGCAGTTCATCCAGAGTGATCATGGGCCTCTTGGCTGCATCTCTGATCAGTCTTCTCCTTGTATAAGCTGAAAGTTTAGAGGGACGGCCAGGTCTTGGTAGATTTGCAGTGGTCTGATACTCCTTCCATTTCAATATTATCGCTTGCACAGTGCTCCTTGGGATGTTTAAAGCTTGGGAAATCTTTTTGTATCCAAATCCGGCTTTATACTTCTTCACAACAGTATCTCGGACCTGCCTGGTGTGTTCCTTGTTCTTCATGATGCTCTCTGCGCTTTTGACGGACCTCTGAGACTATCACAGTGCAGGTGCATTTATACGGAGACTTGATTACACACAGGTGGATTGTATTTATCATCATTAGTCATTTAGGTCAACATTGGATTATTCAGAGATCCTCACTGAACTTCTGGAGAGAGTTTGCTGCACTGAAAGTAAAGGGGCTGAATAATTTTGCACGCCCAATTTTTCAGTTTTTGATTTGTTAAAAAAGTTTGAAATATCCAATAAATGTCGTTCCACTTCATGATTGTGTCCCACTTGTTGTTGATTCTTCACAAAAAAATACAGTTTTATATATTTATGTTTGAAGCCTGAAATGTGGCAAAAGGTCGCAAAGTTCAAGGGGGCCGAATACTTTCGCAAGGTACTGTATATAGCCTGGCAGATAGTCTAGCCAGCTATCTAAACTTGTAGTAATCATGACCTGACCTCCAGGGGGATCCATTGATTGTGTTAGTCATTCTCACTCAGCTCTTATATTAACACGACATAAGTCATTACAAAATGTGTAGAATTGCAGAAAACTTGCTTTACAACTGCTACATTTTCTCTACAGCCCATGGCAGTGTTTTCTCTACAGCCCATGGCAGTGTTTTCTCTACGCCCCATGGCAGTGTTTTCTCTACAGCCCCATGGCAGTGTTTTCTCTACTCCCCATGGCAGTGTTTTCTCTACTCCCCATGGCAGTGTTTTCTCTACAGCCCCATGGCAGTGTTGTCTCTACTCCCCATGGCAGTATTTTCTCTACTCCCCATGGCAGTGTTCTCTCTATGCCCCATGGCAGTGTTTTCTCTACTCCCCATGGCAGTGTTCTCTCTATGCCCCATGGCAGTGTTTTCTCTACTCCCCATGGCAGTGTTTTCTCTACAGCCCCATGGCAGTGTTTTCTCTACTCCCCATGGCAGTGTTTTCTCTACAGCCCCATGGCAGTGTTTTCTCTACTCCCCATGGCAGTATTTTCTCTACTCCCCATGGCAGTGTTCTCTCTATGCCCCATGGCAGTGTTTTCTCTACTCCCCATGGCATGGCAGTGTTTTCTCTACGATCCATGGCAGTGTTTTCTCTACAGCCCCATGGCAGTGTTTTCTCTACAGCCCATGGCAGTGTTTTCTCAATGCCCCATGGCAGTGTTTACTCTACTCCCCATGGCAGTGTTTTCTCTACAGCCCCATGGCAGTGTTTTCTCTACTCCCCATGGCAGTGTTCTCTCTATGCCCCATGGCAGTGTTTTCTCTACTCCCCATGGCAGTGTTCTCTCTATGCCCCATGGCAGTGTTTTCTCTACTCCCCATGGCAGTGTTTTCTCTACAGCCCCATGGCAGTGTTTTCTCTACTCCCCATGGCAGTGTTTTCTCTATGCCCCATGGCAGTGTTTTCTCTACTCCCCATGGCAGTGTTCTCTCTATGCCCCATGGCAGTGTTTTCTCTACTCCCCATGGCAGTGTTTTCTCTACAGCCCCATGGCAGTGTTTTCTCTACTCCCCATGGCAGTGTTTTCTCTATGCCCCATGGCAGTGTTTTCTCTACTCCCCATGGCAGTGTTCTCTCTATGCCCCATGGCAGTGTTTTCTCTACTCCCCATGGCAGTGTTTTCTATACAGCCCATGGCAGTGTTTTCTCTATGCCCCATGGCAGTGTTTTCTCTACAGCCCATGGCAGTGTTTTCTCAATGCCCCATGGCAGTGTTTACTCTACTCCCCATGGCAGTGTTTTCTCTACAGCCCCATGGCAGTGTTTTCTCTACTCCCCATGGCAGTGTTCTCTCTATGCCCCATGGCAGTGTTTTCTCTACTTCCCATGGCAGTGTTCTCTCTATGCCCCATGGCAGTGTTTTCTCTACTCCCCATGGCAGTGTTTTCTCTACAGCCCCATGGCAGTGTTTTCTCTACTCCCCATGGCAGTGTTTTCTCTACTCCCCATGGCAGTGTTCTCTCTATGCCCCATGGCAGTGTTTTCTCTACTCCCCATGGCAGTGTTTTCTATACAGCCCATGGCAGTGTTTTCTCTAGGCCCCATGGCAGTGTTTTCTCTATGCCCCATGGCAGTGTTTTCTCTACGCCCCATGGCAGTGTTTTCTCTACAGCCCATGGCAGTGTTTTCTCTACGCCCCATGGCAGTGTTTTCTCTATGCCCCATGGCAGTGTTTTCTCTACTCCCCATGGTAGTGTTTTCTCTACAGCCCATGGCAGTGTTTTCTCTACGCCCCATGGCAGTGTTTTCTCTACAGCCCATGGCAGTGTTTTCTCTACGCCCCATGGCAGTGTTTTCTCTACTCCCCATGGCAGTGTTTTCTCTATGACCCATGGCAGTGTTTTCTCTATGCCCCATGGCAGTGTTTTCTCTACGCCCCATGGCAGTGTTTTCTCTATGCCCCATGACAGTGTTTTCTCTACGGCCCATGGCAGTGTTTTCTCTACAGCCCATGGCAGTGTTTTCTCTACTCCCCATGGCAGTGTTTTCTCTACAGCCCATGGCAGTGTTTTCTCTACTCCCCATGGCAGTGTTTTCTCTACTCCCCATGGCAGTGTTTTCTCTACAGCCCATGGCAGTGTTTTCTCTACTCCCCATGGCAGTGTTTTCTCTACAGCCCATGGCAGTGTTTTCTCTACTCCCCATGGCAGTGTTTTCTCTACGGCCCATGGCAGTGTTTTCTCTATGCCCCATGGCAGTGTTTTCTCTATGCCCCATGGCAGTGTTTTCTCTACGGCCCATGGCAGTGTTGTCTCTACTCCCCATGGCAGTATTTTCTCTACTCCCCATGGCAGTGTTCTCTCTATGCCCCATGGCAGTGTTTTCTCTACTCCCCATGGCAGTGTTCTCTCTATGCCCCATGGCAGTGTTTTCTCTACTCCCCATGGCAGTGTTTTCTCTACAGCCCCATGGCAGTGTTTTCTCTACTCCCCATGGCAGTGTTTTCTCTACAGCCCCATGGCAGTGTTTTCTCTACTCCCCATGGCAGTATTTTCTTTACTCCCCATGGCAGTGTTCTCTCTATGCCCCATGGCAGTGTTTTCTCTACTCCCCATGGCAGTGTTTTCTCTACGCCCCATGGCAGTGTTTTCTCTACAGCCCCATGGCAGTGTTTTCTCTACTCCCCATGGCAGTGTTCTCTCTATGCCCCATGGCAGTGTTTTCTCTACTCCCCATGGCAGTGTTCTCTCTATGCCCCATGGCAGTGTTTTCTCTACTCCCCATGGCAGTGTTTTCTCTACAGCCCCATGGCAGTGTTTTCTCTACTCCCCATGGCAGTGTTTTCTCTACTCCCCATGGCAGTGTTTTCTCTACTCCCCATGGCAGTGTTCTCTCTATGCCCCATGGCAGTGTTTTCTCTACTCCCCATGGCAGTGTTCTCTCTATGCCCCATGGCAGTGTTTTCTCTACTCCCCATGGCAGTGTTTTCTATACAGCCCATGGCAGTGTTTTCTCTATGCCCCATGGCAGTGTTTTCTCTATGCCCCATGGCAGTGTTTTCTCTACGCCCCATGGCAGTGTTTTCTCTACAGCCCATGGCAGTGTTTTCTCTACGCCCCATGGCAGTGTTTTCTCTATCCCCCATGGCAGTGTTTTCTCTACTCCCCATGGTAGTGTTTTCTCTACGGCCCATGGCAGTGTTTTCTCTACAGCCCATGGCAGTGTTTTCTCTACGCCCCATGGCAGTGTTTTCTCTACAGCCCATGGCAGTGTTTTCTCTACGCCCCATGGCAGTGTTTTCTCTACTCCCCATGGCAGTGTTTTCTCTTTGCCCCATGGCAGTGTTTTCTCTATGCCCCATGGCAGTGTTTTCTCTACGCCCCATGGCAGTGTTTTCTCTATGCCCCATGGCAGTGTTTTCTCTACGGCCCATGGCAGTGTTTTCTCTACAGCCCATGGCAGTGTTTTCTCTACTCCCCATGGCAGTGTTTTCTCTACAGCCCATGGCAGTGTTTTCTCTACTCCCCATGGCAGTGTTTTCTCTACTCCCCATGGCAGTGTTTTCTCTACAGCCCATGGCAGTGTTTTCTCTACTCCCCATGGCAGTGTTTTCTCTACAGCCCATGGCAGTGTTTTCTCTACTCCCCATGGCAGTGTTTTCTCTACGGCCCATGGCAGTGTTTTCTCTATGCCCCATGGCAGTGTTTTCTCTACAGCCCCATGGCAGTGTTTTCTCTACGGCCCATGGCAGTGTTCTCTCTATGCCCCTTGGCAGTGTTTTCTCTACGGCCCATGGCAGTGTTTTCTCTATGCCCCATGGCAGTGTTTTCTCTACGGCCCATGGCAGTGTTTTCTCTACTCCCTATGGCAGTGTTTTCTCTACGGCCCATGGCAGTGTTTTCTCTATGCCCCATGGCAGTGTTTTCTCTATGCCCCATGGCAGTGTTTTCTCTACGGCCCATGGCAGTGTTCTCTCTATGCCCCATGGCAGTGTTTTCTCTACAGCCCATGGCAGTGTTTTCTCTACTCCCCATGGCAGTGTTTTCTCTGCAGCCCATGGCAGTGTTTTCTCTACTCCCCATGGCAGTGTTTTCTCTACGGCCCATGGCAGTGTTTTCTCTATGCCCCATGGCAGTGTTTTCTCTATGCCCCATGGCAGTGTTTTCTCTACGGCCCATGGCAGTGTTTTCTCTATGCCCCATGGCAGTGTTTTCTCTATGCCCCATGGCAGTGTTTTCTCTATGCCCCATGGCAGTGTTTTCTCTACGGCCCATGGCAGTGTTTTCTCTATGCCCCATGGCAGTGTTTTCTCTACGGCCCATGGCAGTGTTTTCTCTATGCCCCATGGCAGTGTTTTCTCTACGGCCCATGGCAGTGTTTTCTCTATGCCCCATGGCAGTGTTTTCTCTACGGCCCATGGCAGTGTTTTCTCTATGCCCCATGGCAGTGTTTTCTCTACGGCCCATGGCAGTGTTTTCTCTATGCCCCATGGCAGTGTTTTCTCTATGCCCCATGGCAGTGTTTTCTCTACAGCCCATGGCAGTGTTTTCTCTACAGCCCATGGTAGTGTTTTCTCTACGCCCCATGGCAGTGTTTTCTCTACGCCCCATGGCAGTGTTTTCTCTACGCCCCATGGCAGTGTTTTCTCTACAGCCCATGGCAGTGTTTTCTCTACTCCCCATGGCAGTGTTTTCTCTACTCCCCATGGCAGTGTTTTCTCTACAGCCCATGGCAGTGTTTTCTCTATGCCCCATGGCAGTGTTTTCTCTATGCCCCATGGCAGTGTTTTCTCTACAGCCCATGGCAGTGTTTTCTCTACTCCCCATGGCAGTGTTTTCTCTACTCCCCATGGCAGTGTTTTCTCTACAGCCCATGGCAGTGTTTTCTCTACTCCCCATGGCAGTGTTTTCTCTACTCCCCATGGCAGTGTTTTCTCTATGGCCCATGGCAGTGTTTTCTCTACTCCCCATGGCAGTGTTTTCTCTACTCCCCATGGCAGTGTTTTCTCTACAGCCCCATGGCAGTGTTTTCTCTACGGCCCATGGCAGTGTTTTCTCTACGGCCCATGGCAGTGTTTCCTCTACTCCCCATGGCAGTGTTTTCTCTACAGCCCATGGCAGTGTTTTCTCTATGCCCCATGGCAGTGTTTTCTCTACAGCCCATGGCAGTGTTTTCTCTACTCCCCATGGCAGTGTTTTCTCTACTCCCCATGGCAGTGTTTTCTCTACAGCCCATGGCAGTGTTTTCTCTACTCCCCATGGCAGTGTTTTCTCTACTCCCCATGGCAGTGTTTTCTCTATGGCCCATGGCAGTGTTTTCTCTACTCCCCATGGCAGTGTTTTCTCTACTCCCCATGGCAGTGTTTTCTCTACAGCCCCATGGCAGTGTTTTCTCTACTCCCCATGGCAGTGTTTTCTCTACAGCCCATGGCAGTGTTTTCTCTACTCCCCATGGCAGTGTTTTCTCTACAGCCCCATGGCAGTGTTTTCTCTACGGCCCATGGCAGTGTTTTCTCTACGGCCCATGGCAGTGTTTTCTCTATGCCCCATGGCAGTGTTTTCTCTATGCCCCATGGCAGTGTTTTCTCTATGCCCCATGGCAGTGTTTTCTCTATGCCCCATGGCAGTGTTTTCTCTATGCCCCATGGCTGTGTTTTCTCTACGGCCCATGGCAGTGTTTTCTCTATGCCCCATGGCAGTGTTTTCTCTACGGCCCATGGCAGTGTTTTCTCTATGCCCCATGGCAGTGTTTTCTCTACGGCCCATGGCAGTGTTTTCTCTATGCCCCATGGCAATGTTTTCTCTACGGCCCATGGCAGTGTTTTCTCTGTGCCCCATGGCAGTGTTTTCTCTACGCCCCATGGCAGTGTTTTCTCTACAGCCCCATGGCAGTGTTTTCTCTATGCCCCATGGCAGTGTTTTCTCTATGCCCCATGGCAGTGTTTTCTCTACAGCCCATGGCAGTGTTTTCTCTACACTCCAGCAGGAGACCACATACCTTCTATAGCCCTTATATCCATTGACCCATTCTGTCTATTATAAAGAAGTGATGTTGAACTTCCATAGGTCATCTTTACAGTACGGGGATCTGTGTGCCATCTAGTGGCAATCCCATGACAACAACGGTGACTTGCATTTCAATACAGTCTACAATAGGCCAACCTACACACAACCACAAAGAAACAAACCAGTGGGTTAGCAAACATATGGTGTCTTCCTATTCATTCATCTGACTAAGACCCAGTACAAACATATGGTGTCTTCCTATTCATTCATCTGACTAAGACCCAGTACAAACATATGGTGTCTTCCTATTCATTCATCTGACTAAGACCCAGTACAAACATATGGTGTCTTCCTATTCATTCATCTGACTAAGACCCAGTACAAACATATGGTGTCTTCCTATTCATTCATCTGACTAAGACCCAGTACAAACATATTCTTCCATATAAGAGCTATGAGTGGAACCTCGAGCAGTGGAGGCTGCTGAAGGGGGGAACGGCTCATAATAACGTCTGGAACGAAGTGAATGGAATGACATCAAACACATGGCAACCGTGTGTTTGATGTATTTGATACCATTCCACTTATTCCGCTCCAGCCATTACCACAAGCCTGTCCTCCCCAATTAAAGTGCCATCAACCTCCTGTCATCAAGAGAGCCTCTTTTCCATGGTAAAACCAGGCATATTTCAATCCATCTCTAAATCCGAGATAGCTTGTTGTGAGACACATCGGTGTTGCATTCCTACCTACCAGCTGTTTAGCCTTGTCTATGCTGCACTACAGACCTGTCATTGACACAACAGAACAGAATGCCTCAGTTCAAAGCTACATGAATATGCATAGATATAGCTAAATTATGCTTGTTGTAATGGCCGCGTTCCAGGTTGATGTTTTTGCAGTCGTGCTGCACGTTTCCGAGGATTGCTGTGTCATTAACAGGTTGTATCTATCAAGCGTCTCAGAGTTGCTGACATAGGATCAGATTTTGTGTTTTAGATTATAATGAATATGATTATATGGACAGGGGAGACCTGACTCTAGATCAGAACCCATACTCTGAGACACTTGATACACACAACCCCTGATGATTAGCCCGCGACACAACTGCAAAAAGGTTAAGTGAACCGCCTGGGCCAGTTAACCTGGATCAGCACCGATGTTTCAAGCAGTGAGCACGTGTGTGCCTCTGCTTTGAGGAATCTAGGGGTGTATCTCAGTCATCTAAAATGGGTTCTTCTCCTTGTCTCCTTTCCGCCATTGGCATCCACCATACTGCTTTACATTTTCAGATGAGTACAGATGAAGAAGAGACGAGGGCAGGAAGCTACTCCAGACTATTGAGATGCACCCAAAGAGAGCAGTCACTGCAATGTCAATGACATAATAAACCCTGTGTTTAAACAGCCTTTTTAAAGGGGTACAAATATACTGTAGTGTGTTGTTTTATCATTGGTAAGTCACCTATCACACCATTCCAAAGGTGTGTGCATGCACGTGCACACGCACACACTCACCACAGCAGGTTGGTGGCACCTTAATTGGGGAGGATGAGCTCGTGGTAATGGCCGGAGCGGAATGAGTGGAATGGTATCAAACACATGGTTTCTATGTGGTTGATGCCATTGCATGAGCGTCGTTCCAGACATTATTATGAGCTGTCCTCCCCTCAGCAGCCTCCACACACACACACACATACAGCCCCATGTGTTCTCGGGGCAGTACCCATGGTAACGAACCCTGTGAATTCACAACACGTTTGTGACTCTTGGGGCCTGGGAACATAGATTGTGCTACTCTCATCAGTTAAGCTGAGGATTCCACATGCACACTCTCTCTGTGTGACTGGATGGCTGCAGCGTCTCTCTCTGTGTGTGTGTGTGTGTGTGTGTGTGTGTGTGTGTGTGTGTGTGTGTGTGTGTGTGTGTGTGTGTGTGTGTGTGTGTGTGTGTGTGTGTGTGTGTGTGTGTGTGTGTGTGTGTGTGTGTGTGTGTGTGTGTGTCAGTCAGAGGGTTCAGGGAGTTTGTGCCCACGCAGAGAGTGGTAGAGAACCTTTTAAGGTACCTGCAGGGATTCTGTGGTAGAGCACCATTTTAGGTAACACGCTGTGCCACTGTAGGCTCAATTAGAGTGGAGATGACGACCTCACGAAGGCCTTTAGTGACACTGTGTTAACTGTTAACCATCTGTCTCTACACACCAGTGGAATCTTCAAAACTACAGACATAGAGTGACACACAGTGCAAGACGTTGTGGCTGATGAACATAAACAGCTGATGGGCATTGCATTCCAGTCACATAATTGATATACAGGGAACTTAGACTACTAACTAAAGTGTTCGAACAGGGGTGTCAAACTCATTCCATTGAGTTTAGTGTCTGTTTTTTTTTTTATTAAGACCTAGACAACCAGGTGGGAGGAGTTCCTTACTAATTAGTGGCCTTAATTCATCAGTTAAGTCCAAGGGAGGAGTTAAAACCCGCTGACACTCAGCCCTCCGTGGAATGAGTTGGACACGTGACTAGAATGACAGCTAAAATGTAATCCCCTGAAAAGCTAGGTAGAAATGGAAGTCCATTGGAACAGAGATCAGAGAGAACAGTGACCTCTTGTGGCTAATCCAAAACATGAACCTCCAGTTTAATTATTCATGGCAAGGGGGTGTTTTCATCCACAAGGAAGGCTGCCTCTTCCTTACACAGCATAACACATCAATGACCTTTTTTTGACACATAATTTCTGCCTTTTGTCAATGAAATCTCTCTATGGGAGCCGTGGTCAACCCACTGAAGGATGTGGACAGAGAGCTTGTGATTCTACTTCAGTATTTACTGTACTCAGCACTGAGAGCCCACTATGGTTGCGTTTACACAGGCAGCCCAATTCTGATCTATTGCCACTAATTGGTTGTTTAATCAATCAGATTGGCTCTTTAGCCTATAATATCAGAATTAGGCTGCCTCTGTAAACACAGCCATTGTAATTCAGCAGGTACCTTAGAACTGAGTCACATCTTCCTCCACGGTCTGGGTTCAGATGTCCTCTGGTGAAGGAGTAGGCTTCACTGTCTGTTGGAAAGTATTTTTAAAAACGTTTTTAAAGAAGATATAATACTGTGTAATTCACCATAATGTAATTCCAGTAAAAAATGTGTTTTTCATCAACTCAACCTTTTATCTGTGTGTTTGAGTGTGCAAACTGACTGCTCCCAGTCCCACCTGTGACTAAATGGGATAAAATGGCACCATTTGAAATGACTGTACAACACAAACAAAATACATTTTGTCAACTCAGATTCACATGCATCAGACTGTACCATATAGAACTGGACAGAAGTTACACAACAACAACAAGGCTAGGTTTTACAGGAAATGTTTAATTAGACAACTGAACGCATGCCAGGAAGAACCATGTTACAGCAGAGGTATCTGTTCTCTCCTCGTCCACCCTACACACCGTGAGAGACCGGAAACATACCACAAACCACCAGGAAACCTTGCTATCTGCTGTCCATTATTGCAATGACACATCAGTCTTGTTGTATACTGAGGGGGAAACACATAGTTGTATGAAAAGTTGAAGGTCTTAATACAAGTTTTGGGGTTGGAGTAACATCACTGGGGTGTATTCATTAGCAGACACCATAGCAAAACGTTTAGCTACAGAAAACGATTTGCGACAAAAATGTGCGTTTGTTATTGGACAAGTTCAGGTTAGTCCCTCCCCGTTTAGGCCTGTTTGCTTCTGTTTGGTTCCTAATGAATACACCCCTGGTACATGTTGGCATCTTTGTTTTGGCAAAAAGGAAGAATATTCACATCTCTCTTGCACATGTTGCCCACGGGACCTTTACCTCTCACAGGAAACATCTAGAGACAATAGAAAAGATGCACTTAAGTAGCATTCACATGCAGCTTTAACTCAGCGTCCTCAGACTAGGTTTAGATTGGAACCTTTTCCTTACTAATTCTTACATAGGAATTCACAGCTAATGTTTATCAGGTTTTGGGTAGTATTATCTTACATAAAATGAGTATTTGGGATGAACGAATGAGATAGGTGGATGGGATTCCAAACTCCAACGAAAACACCTCCTGGGTAGAAAAATGAGCCATTTAGGAAAAGACCAGAAGAGACAGAAACGTAGAAGAGGGTTTGAGAAACTTGTGCTTATCATCCTGAAGGCTCTCAGTCTGGATACTGTAAAACACACAACAACCCCCTGCTCCCACCTTCATCCCGTGGTTCACTTCCGAAACACGCCCCCCCCCGGAAAAAAACGGAGTCCTTGACAGAGGAAGTCCGTCCTCATTGGTCCGTTTGTGTTTCTCAACGTGCCACAGTTTTTTTTCTTGATTATTGATGAGCCAAAATACCAGAATATCAAAAATAAATGCAACCCTTTCACAAAACAATGAGAAATAAATAATCAGTGGTGTTCTGGTTGTATATATTTACATACATAAAGAGTCATTTTGTTGTTGTATGTATATGTACAGAATCAATAGGCAGTCTGTTTTCCAGACTGAGCACGAACATATGACTGGAATTATAAATTCACACGCAACTCCAGGAGAAAGCAAAGAAAGAAAAATAACTTAAAGGGGCAGGTCAAAAAATTCTACTACATAATTGTTTACCCCTACAGGGATGCAGTGGTTTGTAGGGAGAGAGAGAAGTAAATATCAAATAAAAACAGAAAATAGATTTTTCTTTCATAGGACTCCTTTTAACATAAAAAAACCTTACATAGCGAGTAACTGGCGAGAAATAGCTTATTCAAATCATGAATATTGACTGACTACGACATGCACAATGCTTTTCAAGCCTTGGGAGGAAGAGAAGCTTGATTTTGCTGCACAGATCACAGGCTAATGTGGATTTTGTCGTTTTATATTGAATAATTCTGTTATTGAACTATAAACAATATGCAGGGCACCGTTGTGGATTGTTAATCAGCTAACTGTGCCCCATTTAATCTGTTTGACCTATAAGACAGTCAAGCTCTATGTACAAGCCCAAAGTGCTCATTCATGAGAGTCATTGTGAATCGAATCAGTTGAATAAAGTTGAGCCGACAAACTGTATTGTGGGAAATGCAGTTCACTCTCTGAAAATGACTGTGCTTCTTTTGATGTATTTCGGTTCTAGTTTGCAATCGACTGGACAAATGATTCTTATCCTCATAGTTCTTCCATTCTCTATATAGTGGACATCCTCTTCCTTCTGCGCATGTCAACAAGGCCAGTAGCTGCAGTAATGGACGTCCCTACTGAACTTAAATGTCTTAACCCCTTCTGAAATGTCTTCTGAAATGTCCTGTAGAGGTCATTGTCCAAACTTGTCCAGAGGTCTGAATATGTATCATCCTCACTGAAAATGAATGTTTTTTAACCCCATCCCAGTCCCATACGGAAGTAGCGTCTGTACAGAAGGGCCATGTGTCCGCCAGATAACTCTGTCCCACTTGCAACACGGACCTGGACTACACAGTTCCTCAAATTGTACCCCCTGGGCCACTATATCCACATGGTTAGCATGTACAGTACGCATACGATTCCAGTTTAGCCTCAGTCTTCAATGTCCTGTTAGTCGCCAGTCTTCTCCAAGTCTTCACAGGGTATTTGCAGTGTGTGTGTGTGTGTGTGTGTGTGTGTGTGTGTGTGTGTGTGTGTGTGCGTGTGCGTGTGTGTGTGTGTACCCAGGTCTGTAACCCTATGACCTAGTAGCCATGGCTACTGTGTGTGTGTGTGTGTGCTTTGGGTGTATGTTTTAGAGCATTCCATTTGGATGGTATATTTCTGTCTACATATTATGTGTGAATGAGCATATGACCATGAGTATTGCATTATGTGGGATCCTACATTATATCTTTATGGGATAGCAAGTCTATGTTTTAATGTACAATATGTGTGTAAGTGTGTGTGTTGCTGTGTGTGTGTCTCAGACACTCCGCGGGGGTCTCTGTTGCTCATGGGTTCTCCTGTTTCGCCCCTTCTTATTCTCCTGCATTCGCCTCCACTTGGCCGTGTGCTGGGGTCCACCTCTGGCCCCACCACCAGGCACCTGGGTTCCCCCCAGGGCGCCTTGGCCCTTCTGGGGGCTCTGGGTGTTGGGTGTGGCCTGAGAGTTCTGGGCATTCTGGTTGTTGTTTTTAGGGGCCTGTGCCTGGGTTAGCGTACCCGCATGGTGTTGCACCTTCTGGGGGTTCGTGCTCCGGGGGCTCCCTTCTTTGTTCTGCTGCTGCTGCACCGTAGGATGCCCGCTCTGCTGCTTCTGGGCATTGGGTGCACCTGCGCCAAGAGGACTACTTTTAGGCTTTAGGCCTGAGCTTGGAGCTCCGCCGTCAGGCCTAGCCAGACTTTGGTCATTGGTGGTGATGGTGGGGGTTTTCAGACGCCGCTGCTTGCGCTCCTTCCGCCACACACGCTCGCAGAACTCCTCCACGCTGTTCAGGTCAGGGTGGTCGAGGAGGGAGAGGAAATCCCTGTACCACAGCTTGTGTTTTGTTGAGTGCCCTGCACCAGCAGGCCCACCTGCACCACCAGACCCACTACCTGCGCCACCAGACCCTCCAGCTCCACCCTGAGGCCCACCAGGCAGCAGCTCACCCAGCCTCTGTGTGGGGATGACCTGGAGGGAGAGGCGGAGGAGGGGCTGGATGAAGCCGTGCTCCACAGCGTGGCAGGTGTAGACGCCTGAGTCGGCCTGGGTGAGGATGCGGATGAGCAGGCCCTGCTCCGTGCGGATCATCCTGTCCTCGGACTTGATCTGGAGAGAGAGATGGAGAGGGAAATGAGGGGGATGAGAGGAAAGGGAGGGGGGAATAGAAAGGGTGGGGTGGATTCAATATCCACTCAATATGGTTACATTTGAGTGCATGGCAATTGATTATTAACAAACTGAAGCAATTTCAGGTAATCATTTGTGAAGGTTTAGTGTGATTGCAAAGTTATTGAAAATGATTGGGACGTTATTGAGAATGATGGTAAATAGGACACATCTTGCATGCAGAGTGTGTGTGTACCCACCTCATGTTTGCGGTCCTCGTTGGGTCTTTGGAGCTGCCAGTAGATGAGGGCTCTCTGGGACTTGGGACTACACTCCAGGAACATGCTGCTGTTCTCCACTCCGTACACACTCCTGTCCTCCACATGACCCAGCCCGTCCACGTCATCTACACAGACACAAGGATAGGGTTACCAGAGAAACACCACAGTGGGGTTTTGTGTGTGTGTGTGTGTGTGTGTGTGTGTGTGTGTGTGTGTGTGTGTGTGTGTGTGTGTGTGTGTGTGTGTGTGTGTGTGTGTGTGTGTGTGTGTGTGTGTGTGCGTGCGTGCGTGCGTGCGTGCGTGCGTGCGTGCGTGCGTGCGTGCGTGCGTGCGTGCGTGCGTGTGTATGTGTGTGTGTGTGAGAGATGAAAGCGTAAAATACAAATCTAAAGCGTTTGTACCATGATGCTGCAGGTCGGAGCACTGGGAGAGGGGATCTCCATTCCTGATGTCCTGGCGTCTCGTTCTCCTATGAAACAACCAAAGAAACATACACATGTTAGATTGTGTTCCCAGTGAGTTAATAAACGTCCCTCACACACAACATATCAACCTGTAGGTGTCGGTCAGGCCCCTCACTGCTCTGTTTCCTCAGACTTATTTCTCTTCTCCCCAGTTCCATCGGGAAGGAGCCAGTGATTGAGGGCTCTATGTACTGTGACGTTTCTACCACTAGAGGGCGGTCTTAACCAGTGACACAGCTGACACATTTGTGCAGTAAACTGAAGAACAGACCAGAACTGTTTATTTCACCATCAGTCCTCTGTTAAGTCTGATGCTATTGAGTGGGTGGATAAATAAAAAGAGAGAAAATCACAGGCACATTTAAAAACTACCTTTTGCTTCTATTAAAGGAATGATTCACTGTGATTCATCGTTCAGGGACATGTCATTACTAAACATGAAACACAGATAGACTGGGCCTTGAAAATCCTGAGTATGTCCTCCACGACTTGAAAGACCCTTTAGTCGATACAGTGTGTGTGTGTGTGTGTGTGTGTGTGTGTGTGTGTGTGTGTGTGTGTGTGTGTGTGTGTTTTAGAGCATTCCATTGGGACTGTATTTTTCTATCTACATATTATGTGTGAATGAGCATATGACCATGAGTATTGCATTATGTGGGATCCTACAACAGGCTTCCCTGTGCTCCCTATGTGTTCCCTGGTTCATTACCACTACGTGGTCTTACGTGTCGTAAAAATCTGAAGGGAGAGAAGGGAGCACAGCCAAAGGTGAAGGTCTCTAGGTCTCTAGGTCTCATGTCAGGGTTTCTATAACCATACAGGACATATATATATATATATATATACACACACACACACATATAAACAACATGTACACACACCCACACACATAAATAAATACACTTACATATGCATACATCCCCTCCGACGCACACACCCTGCTCCTACCCAACACCCAGACACACACACTCCACCACTCTTCCTACATTTCCTCCCAAGCATTCCTGCCTTTGGCTGTCTGAACACATGCAGGGCAGTCCGAGTGCCTGCTGAGCCAAGCCCGGGCGTCTGGTTCTCATTTAGCTGGAGAATAACATATTTGGAGAGTACTGGAGCGCCCCAGCAGCTCTGACCAAGGGTGTACCACCACCCCTCTACCGCCCTCCTTCTGAGGCTGCTATTCAATTCTCTCATACTTCCCTAGTGTAGATGTTGATCTTAGGTCAGTTTTGTGTTTTCGGAACTGATGGTTAGGTTTCAGGGAGGGTACGCTGATCATAGATCTGTATTTAATAGAGAGTTGTGCTGGACGGAGGTGGAGGGCTGGTAGTGGTCAGGCTAATCCTGCTGAATGGAGGAGAAGGTCATTTATGGGTGTGTTTGTTCATAGCTCTCGGCTGGTGGGGTGAAGAAGTCAGACGGCTCCTGTTGGCCTATTATTTGGTGTGTGTGTGGCTATGTGGGTGTTTTATAACTCTTGGCTATAGGGTGAAGTGGTTCTAACACTGCTACTGGCCAGGACTGTGTGTGTGCGGGGAAGCATGGTTTTACCACCCCTGAGCTGTGGAATGCACAACAATCACACAAATTGAATGTGTGTACCAGTGTAAATGTGTACAAAGGCAAGAACAGTAGGTGAACCCTTTGGAATTACTCAGATCTCTGCATAAATTGGTCATCAAATTTGATCTGATCTTCATCTAAGTCACAACAATAGACAAACACAGTGTGCTTAAACTAATAACACAAAAATTGCTGTATTTTTCTTGACTATATTGAAAACATCATTTAAACATTCACAGTCTAGGTTGTAAAAAGTATGTGAACCCCCTAGGCTAATGACTTCTCCAAAAGCTAATTGGAGTCAGGAGCTAACCTGGAGTCCAATCAATGAGACCAGATTGGAGATGTTGGTTAGAGCTGCCCTGCCATATAAAAAACACACACAACGTGTGAGTTTGCTATTCACAAGAAGCATCACCTGATGTGAGCCATGCCTCAAACAAAAGAGGACCTAAGATTAAGAATTGTTGACTTGCATAAAGCTGGAAAAGGTATTTCTCTAAAAGCCTTGATGTTCATCAGTCCACAGTAAGACACATTGTCTATAAATGGAGAAAGTTCAGCACTGTTGCTACTCTCCCTTGGAATGGCCCTCCTGCAAAGATGACAGCAAGAGCACAGCGCAGAATGCTCAATGAGGTTAAGAAGAATCCTAGAGTGTCAGCTAAAGACTTACAGAAATCTCTGGAACATGTTAACATCTCTTTTGACGAGTGTACAATACATAAAACACTAAACAAGAATGATGATCATGGGAGGACACCACGGATGAAGCCACTGCTCTCCAAAAAAACAATTTCTGCACGTCTGAAGTTTGCAAAAGTGAACCTGGATGTTCTGACAAAATATTCTGTGGACAGATGAAACTACAGTTGAGTTGTTTGGAAGGAACACACAACACTATGTGTGGAGAAAAAAAGGCACAGCACACCAACATCAAAACCTAATTCCAACTGTAAAGTATGGGGGAAGGAGCATCATGGTTTGGGGCTGCTTTACTGCCTCAGGGCCTGGACAGCTTGCTATCATCAATGGAAAATGAATTCCCAAGTTTATCAAGACATTTTGCAGGAGAATGTTAGGCTATCTGTCTGCCAATTGATGCTCAACAGAAGTTGGGTGATGCAACAGGACAGCGACCCAAAACACAGAAGTAAATCAACAACAGAATGGCCTCAACAGAAGAAAATACACCTTCTGGAGTGGCCCAGTCAGAGTCCTGACTTCAACCCGATTGAGATGCTGTGGCATGACCTCAAGAGAGCAGTTCACACCAGACATCCCAAGAATATTGCTGAACTGAAACAGTTCTGTAAAGAGGAATGGTCCAAAATGTCTCCTGTTGTGCAGGTCTGATCCGCAACTGAGTTTGGTTGAGGTTGTTGCTGCCAAAGGAGGGCCAACCAGTTATTAAATCCACACATATTTTTTTCACCTTATTTTTTTCACCTTGCACTGTGAATGTTTACACCATGTGTTCAATAAAGACATGAAAACATAATTGTTTGTGTGTTATTAGTTAAAACAGACTGTGTTTGTCAATTGTTGTGACCTAGATGAAGATCAGATCTAATTTTATGACCAATTCATGCAGAAATCCAGGTATTTCCAAAGGGTTCACATACTTTTTCTTGCCACTGTATGTGATATGTGGGCATGTGCACACATGTCCCTAAATGCTTGTATGTGGATTCTGTGTATATATGTGTATGCATAGGAACTTTTCTGTCTGTTTGTCTTTCTGTGTGTGTGTGTGTGTGTGTGTGTGTGTGTGTGTGTGTGTGTGTGTGTGTGTGTGTGTGTGTATTCATACTTTATGTTTACAAACCAGCATCCTACTACTTCAGACCCTCATTCTGCTTTTCTGCATTCATACTTGCCTGTGTGTGCATTTATGAGAATGTCTGTGTGTGTGTGTTCTTACCGCTTGGCGGTAGGGAAGTAACGGGAGCACTCTGTTCCATCCCAGGCACAGTAGGGGTCACGGGCCAGACAGCACTCAGCGCAAGCCTTCCCGTACACCTCACAGCGGTGCAAAGGCATCTGGGAAACGCCTAGCGCCGAGCCCAGGTACAGCTGTTGCTGTTTGGTGGAAAGCTCCATTGCTGTGATGGGGGTGGGCTCCTGCAGAAAGACACAGTTAGAGAAGATATAACACTCTGATTCATTTAGACACTCCCCTCATAACTCCCTATGGAATTTCCCCACTCCTCCCTTTTATTTCAGAGCTAGACATTGATCATGCACGCTTCACTTCCCAACAAAATGACTAGTGTTCTATTACACTCCCTTGAATATTTTCCATGTAAATACAATCAATTATAACCATAACCAGTTTCCCAGTGTGTGACCGTACCCTGAACACGGTCATCTCCTCCAGGACCACTTCTTCCAGGTCATGCCAGCTCTCTCTTGGGATGGTAACCACCTTCAGGACCGTGCCCAGGTCTACAACAGGAAACATACATCACTATTCAGTTATCTCTCTGACCCTAACCACCTACAGGACCGTGCCCAGGTCTACAACAGGAAACATCAGTATTCAGTTATCTCTCTGACTCTAACCACCTACAGGACCGTGCCCAGGTCTACAACAGGAAACATCAGTATTCAGTTATCTCTCTGACCCTAACCACCTACAGGACCGTGCCCAGGTCTACAACAGGAAACATACGTCAGTATTCCGTTATCTCTCTGACTCTAACCACCTACAGGACCGTGCCCAGGTCTACAACAGGAAACATACGTCAGTATTCAGTTATCTCTCTGACTCTAACCACCTACAGGACCGTGCCCAGGTCTACAACAGGAAACATACGTCAGTATTCCGTTATCTCTCTGACTCTAACCACCTACAGGACCGTGCCCAGGTCTACAACAGGAAACATACGTCAGTATTCAGTTATCTCTCTGACTCTAACCACCTTCAGGACCGTGCCCAGGTCTACAACAGGAAACATCAGTATTCAGTTATCTCTCTGACCCTAACCACCTACAGGACCGTGCCCAGGTCTACAACAGGAAACATACATCAGTATTCAGTTATCTCTCTGACCCTAACCACCTTCAGGACCGTGCCCAGGTCTACAACAGGAAACATACATCAGTATTCAGTTATCTCTCTGACTCTAACCACCTTCAGGACCGTGCCCAGGTCTACAACAGGAAACAAACAACAGTATTCAGTTATCTCTCTGACCCTAACCACCTTCAGGACCGTGCCCAGGTCTACAACAGGAAACATACATCAGTATTCAGTTATCTCTCTGACTCTAACCACGTACAGGACCGTGCCCAGGTCTACAACAGGAAACATCAGTATTCAGTTATCTCTCTGACCCTAACCACCTACAGGACCGTGCCCAGGTCTACAACAGGAAACATACGTCAGTATTCCGTTATCTCTCTGACTCTAACCACCTACAGGACCGTGCCCAGGTCTACAACAGGAAACATACGTCAGTATTCAGTTATCTCTCTGACTCTAACCACCTTCAGGACCGTGCCCAGGTCTACAACAGGAAACATCAGTATTCAGTTATCTCTCTGACCCTAACCACCTACAGGACCGTGCCCAGGTCTACAACAGGAAACATACATCAGTATTCAGTTATCTCTCTGACCCTAACCACCTTCAGGACCGTGCCCAGGTCTACAACAGGAAACATACATCAGTATTCAGTTATCTCTCTGACTCTAACCACCTTCAGGACCGTGCCCAGGTCTACAACAGGAAACAAACATCAGTATTCAGTTATCTCTCTGACCCTAACCACCTTCAGGACCGTGCCCAGGTCTACAACAGGAAACATACATCAGTATTCAGTTATCTCTCTGACTCTAACCACGTACAGGACCGTGCCCAGGTCTACAACAGGAAACATCAGTATTCAGTTATCTCTCTGACTCTAACCACCTACAGGACCGTGCCCAGGTCTACAACAGGAAACATCAGTATTCAGTTATCTCTCTGACTCTAACCACCTTCAGGACCGTTCCCAGGTCTACAACAGGAAACATCAGTATTCAGTTATCTCTCTGACTCTAACCACCTTCAGGACCGTGCCCAGGTCTACAACAGGAAACATATGTCAGTATTCAGTTATCTCTCTGACTCTAACCACCTACAGGACCGTGCCCAGGTCTACAACAGGAAACATCAGTATTCAGTTATCTCTCTGACTCTAACCACCTACAGGACTGTGTCCAGGTCTACAACAGGAAACATACGTCAGTATTCAGTTATCTCTCTGACTCTAACCACCTTCAGGACCGTGCCCAGGTCTACAACAGGAAACATACGTCAGTATTCAGTTGTCTCTCTGACTCTAACCACCTACAGGACCGTGCCCAGGTCTACAACAGGAAACATACATCAGTATTCAGTTATCTCTCTGACTCTAACCACCTACAGGACCGTGCCCAGGTCTACAACAGCACATTCAATACACTACAATATAACTGTTCAGTCACTCAAGGTCAAAGAAGGAGGCAACGAATCCTTGCAGGATTTCCTTTTTATTGAAGTTGATGTCAAGGTGAGCGTCGCTCAAGGGGACATTTGCTTGGCTTAGGTGCTCATGCAGCGTAACAACCTTGAGCACAAATCATAAATTCCCTAAAAAAGAAACATGGACTTTTTTTACGTAGCATTCAACCAGTTGTATTGCTAATTAAAAAAAAAAAAGGATAATCTAAAAAATAAATGAATCATATCTCACTGACCTGTTCCAATGAACATGACGTCGTACTGTCCGTCCTCGGCCTCCACCTTGTCCACCACTAGCTGGGAGAACTGGTAGTCCACATCAGTCCTCACCACGATGGGACGACCCCCGATGGGGTGCACGGGGTTAAACATGGCCGGGTGGCCCCGCGCAAAGGTGATCACATCATCAGGGAGGTCCTTGGTGGAGTCAAAGCCCCCAAACGTTTTACTGGGGCACTATGAAGAACAAGAGGCTGTAGGTCAGGTTTAATACATCTATGTGTCTGGAACTGAGGTCATAGCTGGAGCACTATGAAGAACAGGAGGTTCTAGAGTTAACAAGTCACATTTAATACATCTATGTGTCTGGAACTGAGGTCATAGCTGGGGCACTATGAAGAACAGGAGGTTCTAGAGTTAACAAGTCACATTTAATACATCTATGTGTCTGGAACTGAGGTCATAGCTGGAGCACTATGAAGAACAGGAGGTTCTAGAGTTAACAAGTCACATTTAATACATCTATGTGTCTGGAACTGAGGTCATAGCTGGGGCACTATGAAGAACAGGAGGTTCTAGAGTTAACAAGTCACATTTAATACATCTATGTGTAAGGAACTGAGGTCATAGCTGGAGCACTATGAAGAACAGGAGGTTCTAGAGTTAACAAGTCACATTTAATACATCTATGTGTCTGGAACTGAGGTCATAGCTGGAGCACTATGAAGAACAGGAGGTTCAAGAGTTAACAAGTCACATTTAATACATCTATGTGTCTGGAACTGAGGTCATAGCTGGAGCACTATGAAGAACAGGAGGTTCAAGAGTTAACAAGTCATATTTAATACATCTATGTGTCTGGAACTGAGGTCATAGCTGGAGCACTATGAAGAACAGGAGGTTCAAGAGTTAACAAGTCACATTTAATACATCTATGTGTCTGGAACTGAGGTCATATGTATTTCATGTTGAGCCGTGTTATAATAAGTAGGGAATATGGTTATTGAGGTTATTGTGATGAATACTAATACTAATACTAATAATAATACTAATGTTAAGTTTTCCTTTCATAAGTCACCTATTACCTTGCTATAACTATTGATGTTCATGACTTCTATAAAAGTTGACATGTGTGCCATTAGTCACTTGCTACTTCCATACGTAAATATAGATATCAGTTGTGAATTACTTGTATTTGTCTATTAGCTTCTAAGTAGCAGCTATGAGGTGCTATAACTTGTCATAACCCCCATATGACCCCCCTGTGACTCACCGTGCCAGGGCGGGGGTAGGGCACCCTCCCCTGGAAGGGTACCCACTGGTAGGTGGGCCCATCTCGGTGGGCATAGGGACCCAGGAAGACCCTCCGGATGTCTGCCATGTTGTACATACACACTGCTGAGCCTTTGAATATGTTACTGTAGAGGGGGAGTAGGGAGGGAGGGAGAGAGGATGAGAAGAGAGGTAGAGGGAAAGAGGGAAAGAGGGAGAGAGGGAGAGGGAGAGAGAGAGGAGGGGGGAGACTGTGAGACCCATAACCATCACAACATAAGACAATAATAATATCCAGGTCTGATATTATAGCTGTAGAAGAGGACAGAATCAAAGCTCACCCTGACATACAACAGACGAAGAAGAATGTTGTCATAATTTAATGGAGAGGATGTCGGTTAGAAACATGGCTGTGATAGAATCCAGCTTCCAGAGAATGGACAGGAATTTAGGCCGGTTACCAACGAGCGAGACCGTAATTCACCCCTAATGGAACACAGTTGGAGGGAATGATGGGAATGCTGTGTTGCAGTATTCCACCACTGTAGGTTTTCCAATGGACAATTCCATCACTTGTTCCAAGTTCTAAAGTGTATCTGTGTGAATCGTAGGGCTGGACAGAATCATTTACAAGAAATGATTCAAGACCATAACAATTCCTCTAGAATGAATTTAAACAAATCCATGCACTGCCATAAAATACAAAACAATACATTTTAATTGACTAGATACACATAATAGTGATTATTTATGGACATGCAGTGTTATTGGTCCATCTGATACTATATTCCCCTGTGGCTTGGGTAAAGTAGTGCACTGCGCTATACAGAGAATAGTATCACTTGAGATTAGAGCCTGGCGATGTGGAAAACCATCCATAACACCATAAATAGAACGTTACGTTTATAACAGCAGTGTTATTGGTCCATCTGATACTATATTCCCCTGTGGCTTGGGTAAAGTAGTGCACTGCGCTATACAGAGAATAGTATCACTTGAGATTAGAGCTGGGAGATGTGGAAAAACATCCATAACACCATAAATAGAACGTTATGTTTATAACAGCAGTGTTCAACCGTTTAATATTATAACAATAAAAAAATGGAAAACATGTTTCTTTGCAACAAGGCCTATTGAGCAAATGACACTGGAGTATCTGACGTAGACTTTGGGAAAGCAGCTGCGATTCGGCGACCAGTGTGGCGAGTGGCGCTGGCTGTTGAGAAGCTTTCTTGACATGGACATGATGTTTACTATCACATGGCTAACCTTTGTTTAACCAGCTAAACAGCTGCTCTCAGTGAAAATCTTTCTAAAAACAGAAAACGGACACAATTCAACGGATATTAATCAACAAAGAGGTAAGAATATGTAGGATATAAGAATTTGTTGAAGGCTAGCTGCTCACTTTTGTGTCTGTGTCTGCAGGTATACCTCCCTCACCTCTTCAATGAATATCCCATAGGCCTCTACATTATGGACAAGATATGTGTATGAAAACCATTATCAAAACAGCTTTTTTCATTCACATTTAACACACAAAAACCAAGGTATGAATACTGTCGTGTGCATGTTTTGTTGATCATCTGTATAATGACTATTTTTGGGATTCACAGACTTCACCCTCCCTACACCTCTGATGAATATAACAGGGAACCTGTTAGATCACGTTGCACTGCAAAATCATTCTGGCTGTGGATACGGAGAACATCACCACATTAACATCAACACGCCAGAGGATATACCCATTAGACTTGGGGCTCTGCTGGGAGTTTACCTCATATTTACATTTATTCATTCTGCTTTGCTACTAAAATCATAATAAACACTGACAACTGCAATATGATGTTATTGTTCTTATGGTTATGCATATTGTTATTATTATTAATAATAATAACAATATCAATAATAATAATAGGGGAGGGGAGTTAGTTCAAAAATGTACCCCAAAAGGTTCTTCAAAAGGTTATTTGAGGAACCATTAAAAGGGGTTGTTAAAAGGGTTATTTGAGGAACCATTAAAAGGGGTTGTTAAAAAGGGTTATTTGAGGAACCATTAAAAGGGGTTGTTAAAAAGGGTTATTTGAGGAACCATTAAAAGGGGTTGTTAAAAAAAGGGTTATTTGAGGAACCATTAAAAGGGGTTATTAAAAGGGTTATTTGAGGAACCATTAAAAGGGGTTGTTAAAAGGGTTATTTGAGGAACCATTAAAAGGGGTTGTTAAAAAGGGTTATTTGAGGAACCATTAAAAGGGGTTGTTAAAAAGGGTTATTTGAGGAACCATTAAAAGGGGTTGTTAAAAGGGTTATTTGAGGAACCATTAAAAGGGGTTGTTAAAAGGGTTATTTGAGGAACCATTAAAAGGGGTTATTAAAAGGGTTATTTGAGGAACCATTAAAAGGGGTTGTTAAAAGGGTTATTTGAGGAACCATTAAAAGGGGTTGTTAAAAAGGGTTATTTGAGGAACCATTAAAAGGGGTTGTTAAAAAGGGTTATTTGAGGAACCATTAAAAGGGGTTCCCCGACAGTTTCAATTTGAAGAACCCCTAAAGGATACTCCAGGAACCTTTTATTTTTAGAGTGTACAGCGCAAACTGATCTGGGACCTTGGCTATAAAGCACTAGCTGGTCTGGGATCTTGGCTATAAAGCACAACCTGGTCTGGGACCTTTTCCTATAAGGCACAAACTGGTCTGGGACCTTTTGCTATAAGGCACAAACTGATCTGGGACCTTTTGCTATAAATCACAAACTGATCTGGGACCTTCGCTATTCAGCACAAACGGATCTGGGACCTTAGCTATACAGTACAAACTGATCTGGGACCAGGCTAGCATATTGTGACAATGACTATAGGAGTTGGCTATACAGCACAAACTGATCTGGGACCAGGCTAGCAGTGATGTAGTTGGCATAGGAGCATCTGTCCACCCAGAACCCCAGATATCAGTAAACCATTAAAGATTAATGGAGGAGCTTTTGTAAAATGTTAATTAGGGAGAAATGTAATTAACCGCTGGGCATACACAAACACTCTAATCCCTGACACGCCTGAATGTTGGACAGACACTAGTGCATATTGAATACACACACACACACACACACACACACACACACACACACACACACACACACACACACACACACACACCACTGGTATCAGTACCATCGATCTATCAGCAGCAGCCTATGGGCCTCATTAAGTGGAATATTAAAAGCCAGTCCCCTGAATCCCCGGCTCTATTCATCTCTGAAACAGGCCACTTACAAAAACAATTAAACCAGTCTAATTCCTCAAAGCCTGTAATTGAATTTTCAAGTGCTGTGTTACACTGCATGCATTAGAGATGGTGGAGAGGAACAGACCTGCACAGTGATTGGTTAAACAAAATGATGAGCCTGTTTTGTTTGTTAACGAGCTTGGTTTCTCCCTCTCCCTCTCTCTCTCTCCCTCCCCCCTCCCCCCCCCCCCTCTCCACTCACATCTCCTCTCTCCACCCCCCTCTCTCTCTCTCTCCCTCCCCCCTCTCTCTCTCCCTCTCTCTCTCTCTCTCTCTCTCTCTCTCCCCCCCTCTCTCCACTCACATCTCCTCCCTCCACCCCCCCCTCTCTCTCTCTCTTCTAATTTTCTCTGTACTCATTCTTATTATTAGGTCTGTGATTAATGATGAAGTGTTTGTCCTAATCGTGCGGCGGCGGCTCCAGACAATGCCGCTCGAACATGGCACGCCGAACGCCGCCAGCCGTCTAATCCATCATCTGAAGAAGCCCCCCTCGCCAACATTGTTTTTCGCCTCAAGCCGCTTTTAACTCGCTTATTTCATCTCGTACTGCCCA
>NC_143036.1:68240000-68262500 GCF_057628025.1 Oncorhynchus mykiss
AATGACACAAAAGTTGCTCACTATATAAGGAATAGTGTCATATTAGTGCACTACAGAAGGAATATGGTTTGCAAGAAGTTCACTAAATGGGGAATAGTGTGTCAAATTAGTGCACTTGATGGGTAACAGTGTGTCATTAGAGACCTGAAACACGTACTGTGGAGTAGAGCTGTACCTTATTGACCCTTGTAGATGTATATTAATAACTGACAGACCCCGTCAATCTATGTAAAATAGCACCATGGTATACTCACACTCACACTCACACACACACACACACACACACACACACACACACACACACACACACACACACACACACACACACACACACACACACACACACACACACACACACACACAACACACACACACACACACACACACACACACACACACACATACACATACACATACACATACACATACACATACACATACACACACACACACACACACAGAACCCATTATATTAATGCAGGACAAGATAGTGATTTCCCCCCTTTCCACAGTTGAACAGTTACACTGTGTGGGATCATTGATTAAGCTGTATCTGCTTATCAAGATGATTGATTAAACTTTTGTGTGGGAGAACGATTTCCGCTTGTTAATGTGGGCCTGTGTAATGAGCTTCCCCCCCCCCCCCCCCCCCCCCCCCCACTTTGCACAAATGAAATCATTGATTAGAAACACTGAATGAGTGGGAAATAGTCACAACAGAAAATAATGATCTAGTCCCTTGTCTTGGTGCAATTTAGATTCTATTGGGGGTTAGAGGTGTGTGTGTGTGTGTGTGTGTGTGTGTGTGTGTGTGTGTTGTTGCCCCTTACCTCTGCCCGTTTGCCCATCTCCAGGTAGGCACAGATGGGATGGAAGGCCCCTGTACCACAGATATACAGGTGGGTGGAGTTGTAGGGTTGGAGCACTCGGATGAAGTTGGAACACTCTTTCTGACAGGAGACGAGAGACAAACACCTCATCAACATCTCATCAACTTGGGCTCCCGAGTGGCACAGCGGTCTAAGGCACTGCATCTCAGTGCTAGAGGTGTCACTACTGACCCTGGTTTGATTCCAGTCTGTATCACAACTGGCCGTGATTGGGAGTCTCATAGGGACTCTAACCCGGCCAAACCCTGGGTTAGTAAATAAGAATTTGTTCTTAACTGACTTGCCTAGTTAAATAAAGGTTAAATAAAAAAAAATGAAAAACATCTGATCAGTTTCAAACTCTCAAACAAACAACACTCACATGTTAAAGCTGGAATCCTTAATAATGTAACAGCCATGTCTGTTTGGGATGTCACAACAACAAATAAGTTACTGGAAACAGAAGAGCACAGTATGTACTGCTATTTGTTTTTCCTTGCTGCATGACGCTCCTCAGCTCGACAAAAACAACAACGGTGGTGGTGGGGCCAGTGGCGCTGTTTCCCCGTCCTGCGGACTCCCTCTTTAAGTGTCCACATAGCATCTAGCATTTATTGTATCTGTGTAATTATATACAGCTACAACTAAGCAAATTAAGCAACGATTCAGTTAATATGCTAGTAACTACTTGGAACTAAAGAAGGTTTGTCCAGTTTTGCTGATTGCAGTTCAATCGTTATTTTAAGTACCATATCTGCAGTTATCTTGATCAGCTGAGCTACCACATTCTGCCTACCAAAGTAGCTCTAGAATACAGAGGTAACTACAGGACATAGTGAGGACAATATGTCTGCGCGCTCCAGCTGTCTTAAAGTGCTGTAGGTGCAACCTAAAACAACTTCAGATTTGATCACTCCAGGCATAAATAAGACTTGGTGGTTGGCGCTACTGGAAAGCTCCTGCAATCTGAAGTAGGAGTTTCCAGTTCCCGTTGCTGTGGTAAATTGCTTGTGAAATGAAGTGGCGTTCAGTTTTGCTGAAGGAAATGCCACCTGTGAGCTAAATCAGGCCATGACTGTGTCCTACATGCTCCCCGTTCCCTCTACAGTACACTCTGTTTGACCAGGGCCCATAGGTAGACCCAGAGGTCATATGGTGCCATTTGGGATGCATCCCATGTTCACATCAGATCTATAATGACCCGTCCGTCCGTGTGTGTTTCCATGTGTGTGTCCGTCCGTGTGTGTGTGACCGTCCACCTGTCCATCCGTAGGCGTTTGAGCGTGTGTGTTTGTGTGTGTGTCCGTCCGTTCGTCCGTCAGTGTGTGTGTTTTCACGTCAGATCTGTAGTGATCCATCTGGTTGAATTTACTGAAGGTATTTGGACTCCCAGCCTCAGCACATGTGGATAGTCCCAGTGCTGTGAGACTGTTTATGCTAACCCTAATGAATGGGATTAGTTCATGTTCTAGCCCTCTGGTAAGCCTTCTACAGGGTTCAGTAGGGCACACACATGCTAAAAAGATGAAGGCACGATTCATTGATGAGGAATACACACCTTTAGTTGACTGACACACACACACACACACACACACACACACACACACACACACACACACACACACACACACACACACACACACACACACACACACACACACACACACACACACAAAGCTCATTCCAGGTTAATACACACACACACGCATCTCTTTCCCGGGTCATTAAGAAAATAAATACGGACCTTCTGTGTCAATAAAAATCCTAAACCTGAGGTTTATGTTCTGTCTGCACAGAGCCACCTCTAGTCTCAGGGATGCTAACTGCTCAGGCTTCCCTGTCCCTCACAGCAATGAGACATTAAATGTATTTCCTTGCCTAGCTAATAAGTAAGCCAGGACAGTGGAAGGGTCAAAAATATTTGTTTAAAGGCTGATAGTTCAACAGATAAGGGAAAATAGAAAATAAACCATTCACGGAGTATATCACTCAAAAGTTACACCATCGTAGTGTGGAACCTGTTTCCACCATGAGCTCGTCCTCTGTCACAATGAAACGCCAGATCTGGAATAACTAGCCATGTTGTGTAAAGGCTGCTAAAAGTCATTGATATCTAACTGGACAGGTTTGAAGGATATCAACCTTGAGTTAAACTTTACTGTCAACCCAGGATATTATCACTAACCCATAGTCACAACAACAGGTCAAGCCAGGATATTATCACTAACCCATAGTCACAACAACAGGTCAACCCAGGATATTATCCCTAACCCATAGTCACAACAACAGGTCACCCCAGGATATTATCAGTAACCCATAGTCACAACAACAGGTCACCCCAGGATATTATCAGTAACCCATAGTCACAACAACAGGTCACCCCAGGATATTATCAGTAACCCATAGTCACAACAACAGGTCACCCCAGGATATTATCACTAACCCATAGTCACAACAACAGGTCACCCGAGGATATTATCACTAACCCATAGTCACAACAACAGGTCACCCCAGGATATTATCACTAACCCATAGTCACAACAACAGGTCAAGCCAGGATATTATCACTAACCCATAGTCACAACAACAGGTCAACCCAGGATATTATCACTAACCCATAGTCACAACAACAGGTCACCCCAGGATATTATCAGTAACCCATAGTCACAACAACAGGTCACCCCAGGATATTATCACTAACCCATAGTCACAACAACAGGTCACCCGAGGATATTATCACTAACCCATAGTCACAACAACAGGTCACCCCAGGATATTATCACTAACCCATAGTCACAACAACAGGTCAAGCCAGGATATTATCACTAACCCATAGTCACAACAACAGGTCAACCCAGGATATTATCACTAACCCATAGTCACAACAACAGGTCACCCCAGGATATTATCAGTAACCCATAGTCACAACAACAGGTCAAGCCAGGATATTATCACTAACCCATAGTCCCAACAACAGGTCAACCCAGGATATTATCAGTAACCCATAGTCACAACAACAGGTCACCCCAGGATATTATCAGTAACCCATAGTCACAACAACAGGTCACCCCAGGATATTATCACTAACCCATAGTCACAACAACAGGTCACCCCAGGATATTATCAGTAACCCATAGTCACAACAACAGGTCACCCCAGGATATTATCAGTAACCCATAGTCACAACAACAGGTCACCCCAGGATATTATCAGTAACCCATAGTCACAACAACAGGTCAACCCAGGATATTATCACTAACCCATAGTCACAACAACAGGTCAACCCAGGATATTATCACTAACCCATAGTCACAACAACAGGTCAACCCAGGATATTATCACTAACCCATAGTCCCAACAACAGGTCAACCCAGGATATTATCACTAACCCATAGTCACAACAACAGGTCAACCCAGGATATTATCAGTAACCCATAGTCACAACAACAGGTCAACCCAGGATATTATCACTAACCCATAGTCACAACAACAGGTCAACCCAGGATATTATCACTAACCCATAGTCACAACAACAGGTCAACCCAGGATATTATCACTAACCCATAGTCACAACAACAGGTCACCCCAGGATATTATCAGTAACCCATAGTCACAACAACAGGTCAACCCAGGATATTATCACTAACCCATAGTCACAACAACAGTTCCAGTGTCTCTGTCTGTGTTCAACCAGCGTTCACCTCCCACATTACAAGTATTTCTTTGGTTAGACCAAACCAAGAACCTCTAAACCCAGATATGCTCCACAACCTTATATGGTACACAACCATGACCGTTACAAGGGTTACTTGTGTGAAAGTCTTCTTAATGACTTTACCTTATGGGCTTCCTAACATTCCCGTAACGTTCCGGCAACAACAGGGAAGAAGCAATGTCTTCCTCCATCATTCTCACATCGCTATTATATACATTGTAAACTGTCTCATTAATCATCTTACTGACAGAGATGTTTAGATTTTCTCATGGTCATTAGACTCATTTCCAGCCAGGCATTTTGTGTCTCTGTGTGTGTGTGTGTGTGTGTGTGTGTGTAATATTGAGTGCATGTTGTGTGTGTGCCACTGACAGACATTTACTCAGCCTAGTCAGAAATGCTACTCTGCAATTTTCAGGGTGAAAAATGACTTCTCTACACACAAACTGTGTCGTTACCTGAATACCACTGAATCCTCTGGGGAGAGAAGGGTCATTATTGGGAATAACTGATTACTTTCCCTTGAAAGGAGGGGGAATTAGTAGGCAGCTTTGTTTAAGGTAGATGGTTGATTGTGTTTTGAGAGCACACAGTGAACCTAACATGCAACAGTCTGCAGATACAACTATAACTTCTGAACTAAATGAGAATCATTACTCACTCTGCACTGTGTTGAACCGTTCAACATTTTCTGCATCACTTGTCTGTTAGGGCTGGGAATTGCCAAGGACCTCACAATATTTAGGTGCTGAAATTATATGTAGTGTGATTCTATATGTAGTGTGATTCTATATATAGTGTCATTCTATATGTAGTGTGATTCTATATGTAGTGTGATTATATATGTAGTGTCATTCTATATGTAGTGTCATTCTATATGTATAGTGATTCTATATGTATAGTGATTCTATATGTAGTGTGATTCTATATGTAGTGTCATTCTATATGTAGTGTCATTCTATATGTAGTGTCATTCTATATGTATAGTGATTCTATATGTATAGTTATTCTATATGTATAGTGATTCTATATGTAGTGTGATTCTATATTTATTGTGATTCTATATGTATAGTGATTCTATATGTATAGGGATTCTATATGTAGTGTGATTCTATATGTAGTGTGATTCTATATGTAGTGTGATTCTATATGTATAGTGATTCTATATTTATTGTGATTCTATATGTATAGTGATTCTATATGTATAGGCATTCTATATGTAGTGTGATTCTATATGTAGTGTGATTCTATATGTATAGTGATTCTATATGTATTGTGATTCTAAATGTATAGTGATTCTATATGTAGTGTGATTCTATATGTAGTGTGATTATATATGTAGTGTGATTCTATATGTATTGTGATTCTAAATGTATAGGGATTCTATATGTATAGTGATTCTATATGTATAGTGATTCTATATGTATAGGGATTCTATATGTAGTGTGATTCTATATGTAGTGTGATTCTATATGTAGTGTGATTATATATGTAGTGTGATTCTATATGTAGTGTCATTCTATATGTAGTGTCATTCTATATGTAGTGTGATTCTATATGTAGTGTGATTATATATGTAGTGTGATTCTATATGTATTGTGATTCTAAATGTATAGGGATTCTATATGTATAGTGATTCTATATGTATAGTGATTCTATATGTATAGGGATTCTATATGTATAGGGATTCTATATGTAGTGTGATTCTATATGTAGTGTGATTATATATGTAGTGTCATTCTATATGTAGTGTCATTCTATATGTATAGTGATTCTATATGTATAGTGATTCTATATGTATAGTGATTCTATATGTATAGTGATTCTATATGTAGTGTGATTCTATATTTATTGTGATTCTATATGTATAGTGATTCTATATGTATAGGGATTCTATATGTAGTGTGATTCTATATGTAGTGTGATTCTATATGTATAGTGATTCTATATTTATTGTGATTCTATATGTATAGTGATTCTATATGTATAGGGATTCTATATGTAGTGTGATTCTATATGTAGTGTGATTCTATATGTAGTGTGATTCTATATGTAGTGTCATTCTATATGTAGTGTGATTCTATATGTATAGTGATTCTATATGTATTGTGATTCTATATGTATAGTGATTCTATATGTATAGGGATTCTATATGTAGTGTGATTCTATATGTAGTGTGATTCTAAATGTATAGTGATTCTATATGTAGTGTGATTCTATATGTAGTGTGATTATATATGTAGTGTGATTCTATATGTATTGTGATTCTAAATGTATAGGGATTCTATATGTATAATGATTCTATATGTATAGTGATTCTATATGTATAGGGATTCTATATGTAGTGTGATTCTATATGTAGTGTGATTCTATATGTAGTGTGATTCTATATGTAGTGTCATTCTATATGTAGTGTGATTCTATATGTATAGTGATTCTATATGTATTGTGATTCTATATGTATAGTGATTCTATATGTATAGGGATTCTATATGTAGTGTGATTCTATATGTATTGTGATTCTAAATGTATAGTGATTCTATATGTAGTGTGATTCTATATGTAGTGTGATTATATATGTAGTGTGATTCTATATGTATTGTGATTCTAAATGTATAGGGATTCGATTCTTGATTTGAACATTTTGCCTTTAGAAAGTATTTATACCCCTTGACTTATTCCACATTTTAATGTGTAATAGCCTGAATTCCAAATGGATTAAATTGACACAATACCACATAATGAACCCCAAGTAAAAAAAACATATTTTTTTTTTTGCAAATGTATTGAAAATAAAATGAATAAATATCTAATTTACATAAGTATTCACACCCCTGAGTCAATACTTTGTACAAGCACCTTTAGCATTGATTACAGCTGTGAATCTATCTTGGTAAGTCTCTAAGAGCTGTCTACTCCTGGATTGTGCAACATTTGCCCATTAACTTTTTCTAAATTCTTCAAACTCTGTCAAATTGGTTGTTGATCATTGCTAGACAACCATGTTCAGGTCAGGTCTTGCCATAGATGTTCAAGTAGATTTAAGTCAAAACTGTATCTCGACCACTCAGGAACATTTGGCCTTGTGTGTTAGGTTATTGTCCTGCTGAAAGGTGAATTCATCTCCCAGACAGAACCAAGTTTTCTTCTAGGATTTTACCTGTGCTTAGCTGCATTCCACTTACAAAAAGTGAATTGCTTTACTTTAGTGCCTTGTTGCAAACAGGATGCATGTTTTGGAATATTTTTATTCTGTACAGGGTTCCTTGTTTTCACTCTGTCAATTAGCTTAGTATTGTGGAGTAACTACAATGTTATTGATCCATCCTCAGTTTTCTCCTATTAAACTCAAACTGTTTTAAAGTCACCCTTGGCCTCATGATGAAATCTCTGAGCAATTTCCTCCTCTCTGGCAACTGAGTTCAAATATCAATATAATATCGTCCAACAATAATATAACGATATGTAACTGTATCAATCCCCCATCGCTATAATCAACTCTCTCAGATCTCCACGAGTCCACGTGGGCTATGGGATTGGGCAATAATCCATAACCGAATCAAATGAGTCACGTTCCTGACTGAATCATACCCAACCTACTGAGTCATCTTGTACAAAGCCCAGTGAATCACCAGTAAGACATTTGGGCAGAGAGTGCTGTACTGTTGCATTTGTTCCAGGGCTCTAAATTGACTGGAGAAATTCACCACTTAGGAGCTAGGAATGCTTTTGTAATGTCCTAATCAAGCATTCGTGCCCACAAAAACGCAGCTTTCATTGCCTCATTTTCTAGAGTAAACATTTTTACAGCATGCAAATGCCTCATCAATGTGTGTGTGTGAATGCGCGCATGCATCTGTGTGTGTGTGTGTTATAGAGTACACGTGTGTGTATCTGGTCATGTGTACAGCAGGAATGTCTGTATGTATCTGTGTTAGGGCAGTGCTATGTTTATAACCCAAAAACCTGCCACAGACTATGACCCAAGTGGAACCTCTGTGATTTATGGACTGAACTACGTAATCCCACATAATCCTAGAGCCCCCTCCCCTCCACTGCATGTGCACTCAGCCATGAAATTAGAAGCAGATACAACACGAGGGTTGTGTGTAAACCCCATATGAGATAACACTCACAATCTGATACATACAACACACTCTCTCTCTCTCTCTCTCTCTCTCTCTCTCTCTCTCTCTCTATCTCTCTCTCTCTCTCTCTCTCTCTCTCTCTCTCTCTCTCTCTCTGCGATAACGCACACAATCAGACGGCACACCCACACACACTCACTTCATCTCTCTCTCTCAAACACAC
The DNA here is from genome assembly GCF_057628025.1 of Oncorhynchus mykiss. Lineage (NCBI taxonomy): Eukaryota > Metazoa > Chordata > Actinopteri > Salmoniformes > Salmonidae > Oncorhynchus > Oncorhynchus mykiss. The sequence continues at coordinate 68,248,896 of NC_143036.1, forward strand.
ACATAGACACACACACTGAGTTCAGCTGTGCATGCAGAACATTGGTAGATAAATAAACAGAGTGATGTGATGTACTGCGTTCTTGCCGGCGTGCCAACAGAACCAACAAACACACACAGCGGGGAAGGAACGCTTCCAGGGGACCACAAGGTCATGGAAACTACTAGCAACGACAGCTATGCTAGTTTGGATCAATGTTGCTATAATGTCGCTTCCACATCATTTCCACAACAAACATCTTCTAAATGTTTCCATCTGACGACACGACGTGGAAAAATATTATTATTAATGTTGCAGGTCATTAATTGTTATTAATTATTTATGTTATGTTATTATAGGTTATTAATGTTGCAGGTAACACACTAACAACATGTCAGACGAGCTAGTTACATGGGTTCCTAATGGTAACACACTAACAACATGTCAGACAAGCTAGTTACATGGGTTCCTAATGGTAACACACTAACAACATTATAGACATGCTAGTTACATGGGTTCCTAATGGTAACACACTAACAACATGTCAGACAAGCTAGTTACATGGGTTCCTAATGGTAACACACTAACAACATGTCAGACAAGCTAGTTACATGGGTTCCTAATGGTAACACACTAACAACATTACAGACATGCTAGTTACATGGGTTCCTAATGGTAACACACTAACAACATGTCAGACAAGCTAGTTACATGGGTTCCTAATGGTAACACACTAACAGCATGTCAGACATGCTAGTTACGTAGGTTGCTAATGGTAACACACTAACAACATGTCAGACATGCTAGTTACATGGGTTCCTAATGGTAACACACTAACAGCATGTCAGACATGCTAGTTACATGGGTTCCTAATGGTAACACACTAACAGCATGTCAGACAAGCTAGTTACATGGGTTCCTAATGGTAACACACTAACAACATGTCAGACATGCTAGTTACATGGGTTCCTAATGGTAACACACTAACAGCATGTCAGACATGCTAGTTACGTAGGTTGCTAATGGTAACACACTAACAACATGTCAGACAAGCTAGTTACGTAGGTTACTAATGGTAACACACTAACAGCATGTCAGACAAGCTAGTTACGTAGGTTGCTAATGGTAACACACTAACAACATGTCAGACATGCTAGTTACATGGGTTCCTAATGGTAACACACTAACAGCATGTCAGACATGCTAGTTACATGGGTTCCTAATGGTAACACACTAACAGCATGTCAGACATGCTAGTTACATGGGTTCCTAATGGTAACACACTAACAACATGTCAGACAAGCTAGTTACATGGGTTCCTTATGGTAACACACTAACAGCATGTCAGACATGCTAGTTACGTAGGTTGCTAATGGTAACACACTAACAGTATGTCAGACATGCTAGTTACGTAGGTTACTAATGGTAACACACTAACAGTATGTCAGACATGCTAGTTACGTAGGTTACTAATGATAACACGCTAACAGCATGTCAGACATGCTAGTTACATTCCCCTGCATAAGCTGTGTGCTGACAAGTTAAAGTATAGCCTGCAGGTAACATACACCACATGTATCCACCTATTGTGTCAGGCTACATAAGAGTGACATAAGTGGTTATAAGGTGACTCGCAGAACTTACCCCGAGGTCTTTCCCCGCCCACTTGCACTCGTCACGCTTTGAGGGTGTGGCTGGCCATGCGATCTATGGAGAGGAGGAGAGAGGGAGTGTTATCATACGGAACAGGAGAGAATGTCATTGAGAGAGATTATAAACAACAACATCATTGAGTTTCATCTCAATCTCTTAATTCGAAGATTCAATAATGGACACTCTTGCTGACAGTTGTGGATGCTTTGCATGATGTATTGTTGTCTCTACCTTTTTGCCCTTTGTGCTGTTGTCTGTGCCCAACAATGTTTGTACCATGTTTTGTGCTGCTACCATGTTGTGTTGCTACCATGTTGTTGTTATGTTGTGTTTTGCTTCCATGCTGTGTTGTCATGTGTTGCTGCCTTGTTATGTTGTTGTCTTAGGTCTCTCTTTATGTAGTGTTGTCTCTCTTGTTGTGATGTGTGTTTTGTCAGATATTTATGTATATTTATATGTATTTTTTGGTTTTAATCCCAGGCCCCCGTCCCGCAGGCCTTTTTCCTTTCGGTAGGCCGTCATTGTAAATAAGAATTTGTTCTTAACTGACTTGCCTAGTTAAATAAAGATGAAATTAAAATAAAATCATTTAAAAGTGAGGGAGTGGTATACTAAGGAACAGAGGAGAGAATGTGTCATATGAACAGAGAAAGTGAGTCATCATGTAAAACAAGAGAGAAGGAGTGCACAATAATATTATGGGGTCCATTCAGGGGGTAGTCTAACCAGGAATTGAACCCAGGTTCATGCAAATGATAGTCCAACACATTTGCCATTGCACCAAAGGGTCAGAATCTCTGGATGAGTATGCTAAGTGTTGCACGTAGCTTGCTACCTTGTTATGCTGGAGGGAAGTGAGTTTTGAAGCATGAAGTAAGAGAGACAGATAGTTTTAAAGGGAATACAGGGTAAGTCACTACCAATTTACAATAGCTCAGAGCTAGCAACATTGGACCTAGTCTTATTCACTTGCTGGGTCAAAATTAATTCCCCCCCCCCCAAATCTGAAGGTGGACCCAGGTTCAAAAACATTTGGGAACCCCCTGTATAAGCTTAGCTTTACAGTACTGAAAGTTAAATAACCAGAGCACTCATGAGGCCCTTTGGAGAATCATTGAAGACTTTCAATTAAAGATGGTTGTCCTTATGGTCTTACCATCTGTCACATTCGTGTGTGTGTGTCCATCCAGTGTCCCCTGAATTAAAAAAACAGATTGTGTGTGTGTGTCCTTCCAGTGTCCCCTGAATTATAAAAACAGATTGTGTGTGTGTCCTGCCAGTGTCCCCTGAATTATAAAAACAGATTGTGTGTGTGTGTGTGTCCCGCCGGTGTCCCCTGAATTATAAAAACAGATTGTGTGTGTGTGTGTGTCCCGCCGGTGTCCCCTGAATTATAAAAACAGATTGTGTGTGTGTGTGCGTCCCGCCGGTGTCCCCTGAATTATGAAAACAGATTGTGTGTGTTTGTGTCCCACCGGTGTCCCCTGAATTATAAAAACAGATTGTGTGCTGGGGCCGGACTCATAATAAGAGCTGGAATAATCATCCACAGGCATGAAAGCTGAGGAGTACAACAAGTCATAGAAGTGCAGGTACCAGAATGCAGGTAGGTGCTAGAACATGTGTACCCACCCACACATGGTATGCTCATGGCACTAGAAAAACACCACAAATAGCAGGTTAACATACACAGACAGACTCACCATGCGGGCACACATACACACCCTCACACACACCACGTGGGCACACACACACACACACACACACACACACACACACACACACACACACACACACACACACACACACACACACACACACACACACACACACACACACACACACACACACATCCTTCTATTCATAGCGTATCTCTCTTCAGGATCAGCTGAGCTGTTCTGTCAGACCAAGGGGACTTGCAGTGCACATCTGGGTAATTGCATTAGATTTGCTAAATCACCGCTTTTCCACTTATCTTTCTCTGCATTATCAAAGATCTGAATTGGGAAAACACATCCGCGCCAAGGGCCCTCAAAAATTATGTAATTCTCTTATATTTAAATAGCCTCTGCAATGCATACACTGGTGTGTGTGTGTGTGTGTGTGTGTGTGTGTGTGTGTGTGTGTGTGTGTGTGTGTGTGTGTGTGTGTGTGTATTTCAGCACTTTAAGGGCCTTTGCAGTTTCTCCAGTGCCTCAGTGCTTCTTGTTCACATCAATCTCCACGTCTGTGATAGCTGTCAGAATCAGATAAAAAGACTCTTAACTCTCCTGTAACCTGTTCCAGGTGGACTGATGGAATTATAAACAGGCCTGTCTAGAAAAAGAGACAGAGAGATGGAGAGAAAGGGATGGAGGGAGGAAATCACAGTAATGGACTCCAGAGAGATGGAGAGAGGAGCAGGAGTGGGTCTCGAATAACAAAGGGTTGGATATAACGTGAACCTAAATCCTGATCATGCCGTATAGCAGATCTAGTCAAATGGAATCCCGCCCGCCAACTGGTTTAATTACATTTATTCAATTATATTCCTGTCCCCCAACCATCTGCACAGAGGAGAATGATCCCAATGAAAAACATGTAAATACATAGCTCTGCCATATACAGCTGAGAAGTGCATTCTAATTACTCAAGCATCCTCACTTCCTGTTGCTAATTATTCATACGGATCATCATAGGGAAGTTCAGACAGCTTTCAGCTTTTCAGTATTTATGGGAAATGCGGTCCAAGTCTTCTCTCAGAGTTTGATTTGGCAGTGAGGTCCCTTACATAGCTCCATAGATTTGCTATAATGTGTTTTCATTGGCAGTTACTAAATGGACGGCTTGCCTATACACTGGACCTCCTGTCTGAATCAATATCCACTCTTTAAAAGAGGGTTTATTTTATTTCATGCATATGTGCCTTTTACTGGAAGGATTGAGAATAAGCGGTCCATTGTATGTCTCTACTGATGCAAGACCCATAGAGAAAATGTTGACCTTGTGTGGTCGTGTGGTCATTGTGTTATCTTCATAATGTTGACCTTGTGTGGTCGTGTGGTCATTGTGTTGTCTTCATAATGTTGACCTTGTGTGGTCGTGTGGTCATTGTGTTGTCTTCATAATGTTGACCTTGTGTGGTCGTGTGGTCATTGTGTTATCTTCATAATGTTGACCTTGTGTGCGGTCAAAGAGTAGGACTCTTACCTGTTTGTGCTCTCTGTTGAGATTGACCAAGTCGAAGGAGAAGACGTGGTCCTCGGCACCCACCAACAGTCTTCCTCTCTCCTCGTCCAATAGGAAGGTGTCGTAGCCGGAGCTGTTGGTGAGGCCGGTGAAAGTGATGAGGTTACTGGATTCTACCATCTCTGAAACACACACAGAGGACAGAACATGGGTGAGTCTAAAGCAGGTAGACAAACAGATGGATGGAAGAGGAAGAAAGGTGGACAGATAGATGAATGGATGGGCGGGTAGACAGACAGACTAGGGTTAAACAGTTCCAGTCATTTCCCCCAAATTCCCTGCTTTTCCAGAAATCGTGGTTGAAGGATTCTTGGATTTCCAGCTAATTCTCGCTTAATTCCAGGAACCTCCCAACCAAGGATTTCTGGGAAATACAGAGTGTTTTGGGAAAGGTACAGGAATTAAACAACCCTAGAATAGACAGACAAAAATATCGAAAGAGCTTCAATTTAGATACGCTGCATGTCGAAAGTCAATGCAAATGAATTGTGGCACAACAGAGTATTGTATGACTGTGTTTCTGGTAAAGTGACATAGACAGATGAAGAATTTAAGTTCTGGGAGTTCAGATTTCTCAAGCTAGACACTTCTAAAAAGGTTCACCAAAAACTGCCCTTTGGGATGTCACACAGATCTGGTCAGGCATGACGTAAGGCCTCTAAGGTGGACACTGCGTGACCCAGTCTCAGCATGGCGCAAAAGCTGCCCAAGCATGTGATTGGCTGAATCTTTTATAGGCATTCGGGACAGGGCTGTGTGTGGTCAGTTAAGATGTGTAGTGCATTGTGTGCAGAGGCATGGCGATAAATAGCAGGTGGAGGCAGGAGAGTAAGTTCCTATAAACCTGTCAGGTCAACTAAACATCCCCCAACCTGAGACAAAACCTCTGAAACGTTTATCACCAAAGGCAACTTTTGATGACACATGCAGTAGTAACAGCATGTTGAGACTGCTGAGATAAAGCCAAGGCAGCCTTCATTACACCAACAAAAATAACCAACTCAGAAGACAACAGTGTTGCTATGTTTTTGCCTCTGGTTCCTCAATACAAATCAGAATTGCTACTCAACCAAACAACCTGGTCGAAAAACGTTCCTCGAAAATCTAAAAGAATGATTAATATAGGTGAGCATGATAATAAAATAATTGATGCGTCTCTAACAGTTTTTCGTGGGTCGGATTCTGCCCTTCTACGTATCTGCTTCCATTTAGACTCCACTCCTTGTACCAGACACACCTGAACAGACTGTAGACATACGGCCTGAACAGAAATTACAGGTACATTAAAAACCCATGTCTCAGCACCATGCATCACGCTAGCTCTTCCATCAGCGTCCCCACTGGCAGTCTGGACTGTGATCTCCTCTGACGGGCGGCTAGAATATCGCCCTAAACAGCACACTATTAACCCTACATAACGCACTACTGTTGACCAGGGCTCTATGGGTCCTAGTCATCAGTAGTGTACTATGTCGGGAATAGGATGCCACTTGGAACCTTAACCCCAGAGAAGCCATCTGCGCCCACTCTCCCGGGGTATTGTGGGTAAGATTGTGGACATCTGTGTGTATAGAGAGAAGAGGAAGAAGAGAGGGGGTGGGGGGTGTCAGTGATCCTCTCGTCTGTGTCAACATCGCTCTGTATCAAGTGTTCCATGGTATTCCCAATGGGATGAGGAGGGGAAGAGAGCGGGATGAGGGGGGACTGTGGATCACCCAATAAAGCAGCTCACAGCTCATCTAGGTCGACTAGGGCTGCTTCAAGGCTGAATGTGAGGCTTTTCAAGGTGTGTGTAGTGGTTGGTGTTACAGTACTGATATTGTGCTGTCTGTATCGCCTTTATGGCAACCTGTCTGTCTATGAGTGTGTGTGTTGTTCATAGGTACGTTATACAGGACTTGTGTGCAATTCTGTGTGCACGCTGCTGCCTATGTATGCATGTCCATCAGTCCTCTAACAGCTTCTCCAACAGTTAGAGCAGATGTAACCAGAGAAGAAATGTTAAGTAGACAAACAGAGACTGGCTGACTGATCCAGAGTCTGGAGGCATCGTCAGTGGCTGGCCCATTTCATCACGGGGCCAACAGCCTATCAGATAACCCTTTACTCCTAATCAACCAATCAGCTATGACAGCCCCGGGACAGGAAACAAGTTCTAGTGAGCACAAGGAAAAGTGCTTTACAGTGAAGGTAATGCTTGAAGAGGTGGACTTCTATTACCTACAGTAAGTAAAGGGGAAATGGAGAGAGTTGGTCAGAAAGGAAGGGAAGAGATGGAAGAAAATAAGTCACATATTGAACTGTGATGGTTTTTAAAGGGAGATGGTTTGTCACTGATAACCTGAATACAACTTCTGCTACAAAAACAAAAGGTGAGGAAGACAGGGTGAAAGAGGAGAATGGAAGAGGGAGACTTATGAGAGACCACAGGAGGTTGGTGGCACCTTAATTGGGGAGGACAGGCTTGTGGTAATGACTGGAGCGGAATTAGTGGAATGATATCAAATACATCAAACACACAGTTCCCAGGTGTTTGATGCCATTCCATCTGTTCCGTTCCGGCCATTATTATGAGCCGTTCTCCCCTCAACAGCCTCCACTGTGAGAGACAGAGAACAGATAAAGAGAGCGAGACGGATGTACCAAGACAATGGACAGAGACAAAAATAGGAAGAGCAGTCGAGATCTACTCATCTCAAAACAGAACAGAAAGGTATGCAGCTATGTTCTCTGCCATTTTGGCCCTGGATCTGACACTTCCCGCCCCTTTAAAAGCCCTCTAAAAGTGAGCGACTGTTGATCTCTGGAGCCAGGAATTTGCACGCTCTCTCCATAATGGCAGCCGTGGAGATCCATCGCGAAAGGTTTCCCCCAGATGGGCCGGAGATTAAACACATGCCACATATTTCAACACGTCGTGTTCTCAGAGTAAGACAGGTTGGGATGGTAGGCTGAGCAAGGCTTTATCGTAGCTGAAGATCGCCAAGGCTGCAAGGCCGATGTGACTGGGGCGAGACACCTAAGAACCCAAGAGGTAAAGACGGACACGCTCGTTTGGAGACGTGTTCACACACAGCACACACAGAGCACAACGGCCTTTCTCTCAAGCAAATGCAAGGGAGCAGATGTAGAGTCACACACACACACAGATATATACACACACACGAACACACACACACTCCTCTTCCCAGACTAAGTTGTAATCCAATCAGTGTTTCTGCAATGGCAGCATTAACCAGTAGAACACCGAGCCCACTCAGCAGTTTCTACCGCACACACACTCTGCCCAACACCGCCACACTCCCACCTCTCTCAAACACACACACACACACACACACACACACACACACACACACACACACACACACACACACACACACACACACACTGCCCCACACCACCACACTCCCACATCTCTCAAACACACATACACTCTGCGCCTGCACCACCACACTCTCATTTGATCAAACACACACACGCACACCACACACACACACTCCTTATAACGTCTTTCACTCAGACACGTGCGTAAACATATCCTTTCTCTGCTGCCCATCTCACACACTCACATATACAAACCTCCTTCTCTTCATACACATCCTTTGTTCCCCTGCTCTCCCTCCCACACAGAAGACAGGTAGGTGTGGCTGAATCTGGACCACAGACCTATCTGTCTGTCTGTCTGTCTGTCTGTCTGTCTGTCTGTCTGTCTGTCTGTCTGTCTGTCTGTCTGTCTGTCTGTCTGTCTGTCTGTCTGTCTGTCTGTCTGTCTGTCTGCCTGTCTCTCTGTGTGTGTGTGTGTGTGTGTGTGTGTGTGTGTGTGTGTGTGTGTGTGTGTGTGTGTGTGTGTGTGTATACCTGTGCCTGCTCAGGCACACATCTCTCCATGTGTTCAAGCACTCTTTCTACGCGTGGACATGTGTTCGCATTAAGTACGTCCTCGAAACCGATAAACACTCCTGATTCATTCAAATAAATTATTCGCTCCCTATCGTACGTCATTATGGAAAATAACCAGGCTCTTGTTTTATTTTAAAAGCCTTTGGGGGAAAAAAACTAGCCAAATTGAATTCACAAGTGTGATTGTCAGGAGGAGTGCACTTCATCTTTCCATTCTCTAAACAGAGAGGCCTTTCAGCCGCCTACACCCTCTACACTCAGCACAATGGCAGAATAACGAAACATGAAAAGCGGCGAGACATTAAATTATGTTTATATATGTTTATCTGAATGACTCGAGCATTAAAATAAGGCCCAACAGGAAAAAAGCACTTCACAAAAAACTTATGCAACACTAGGTTATAGGAATAATAGCAGCATTTATTGGGGAGTGTTGGTTGTGGGAGAGAAGTATTCTGGGTAACAGAAGTAGAGACTACCTGTGTTTGAAATTGACTAATTTCCTCTTTCAACATTTCATTTCGTGTCTTTCTGCCAGATCTGTCGTTGGCACTAGTTACCACAGCCACAAAGTCAGAAGGCCCGCCTACTTGACCAATCAGATGAGGGAGTGTGTTGACCTGTATACCGGCGGTTCATGGGAAATGATCGATCAGATGAGGAATTGTGATGATGCGTATGCAGGGGCATACGTATTCAGGATACATACATGCTTTTATCTTGTGATCCATCAATGATTTGGTTTTTATTAGCTACAATAATAAAACCACCCGTTCTGAATGCAAAGTGGAAATCAGATGTCCTATTTAAACTCAGCTTGCAAGCTTATCCTTATGTTTGAACTTACTCACAGTTACTTCTCTTAACCCCAAATAGGTTTACTCCAATAGCTGCATTCTTTTTAAAAATGGCATGTAGACAAACAAATTGACACATCTTGACTTTCTATTTTCTATTTCAAGTAATCCGCAAGTAAAAAGTGCAGTTTCACAGAAAGGTTCACACACACACACACACACACACACACACACACACACACACACACACAATTTATTTTTAAATTGGATGATTTAAGCTGGAAAACTTCAGCCCTGTTACATTTATTAATTCAAAGTTGCAATATGCAGAAATCACTCCATTTCCTTGTTGCAAAATGTCTAATAGTTTGCCTAATTTCAGCATGTGACTAAACAAGCAAGTCTAGTGTAGAGAATCATTTGACCATCTAAACCGCTGTGAAATATATTTTCAATAACCAAAACATTCGTATTTTCTGGTGTTTGAAGCTGGTGTACAAAACCAAAGTATAAGATGCAAAAATGAAACTTAAGAATGGGAAGCATAGAAATAGGGACTTACTTTCAAGAGAATGACAGATCTATAACTCACATTTCTATGTGAATTTGGACGGGTTGCCCAAAAACGTACATATTGCAACTTTAACTTAACATAGACTTGCAGTCCACCATTTCACCATTTCCTACCAGTTTCCATCTCTGTACCAAGACATGGGCTTCAGGCTATGGAAGAGAGCAAAACAGGTCATAATAATAACTGATTGGACTTACAGCACATGGCACTTTTCTAGACACCCAAAGCTCTTTATAATATAAGGGGAAACTCTCCACCCTCACCCCACTGACATAGTGTATTTGTATTTATTGTATTGAGGAACATTACATTGTTAGTTAGCACTTCAAAATGATTCAAACTAAATGAATGTTGTAAAAATGTATAGAGTAAATGACAGTGATCCATCTGTGGACTTCTTGTTCATTTCAGAAGCATATTTCTCCTGGACTTTTGTTTGTCTGTCTTTCCGCTGGTGGCATCCATACGTCTTTGAGACTTTTACTCTCCCAAATGAGTTGGGGTTTTTTCCTGCCAAAGGCTGAGCACCTGTTGAAGGTCAAGAACATGATGTATTACTACTAGAATTAAATCACAATAACTCTGTGCTTGGAATGGAATCCCTAATGTTAGCTAGCTAGCTCATTTTAGATGAGTAGCAACAGTTTTAGTGACGTTAGTGATTTTAGTGATGTTGCCAATTCCTGTTCCCGAATGTATTTAGTTATTTGATCCTCAAACTTGAACTCGATACGCCATTTTGAAAATGAGGTGTTTCCCACGAAACTTAATGCGCGTCATCACACTCCCTCTTCTGATTAGTCAGGTAGGCGGGCCTTTAGAGACGGCATACATGTCATCACACTCCCTCTTCTGATTAGTCAGGTAGGCGGGCCTTTAGAGACGGCATACATGTCATCACACTCCCTCTTCTGATTAGTCAGGTAGGCGGGCCTTTAGAGACGGCATACATGTATGTCATCACACTCCCTCTTCTGATTAGTCAGGTAGGCGGGCCTTTAGAGACGGCATACATGTCATCACACTCCCTCTTCTGATTAGTCAGGTAGGCGGGCCTTTAGAGACGGCATACATGTCATCACACTCCCTCTTCTCATTAGTCAGGTAGGCGGGCCTTTAGAGACGGCATACATGTCATCACACTCCCTCTTCTGATTAGTCAGGTAGGCGGGCCTTTAGAGACGGCATACATGTCATCACACTCCCTCTTCTGATTAGTCAGGTAGGCGGGCCTTTAGAGACGACATACATGTCATCACACTCACTTATCTGATTAGTTGAGTAAGTGGGCTGTTTCCTGGATGGGGATGACAGAAGGGGTGTATGTCGATGTGTGTGTGTGGTCTTGTTCTTCTATCCTCGTGGGGACCTGAAATCCCCAGAATTCCCCACAAGGCTGGTAAAACAAGGAAAAGCCTCCCTTGTGGAGAACCATTTTCCCCATGAGGAAAATGGCTATTTTAAGCTTAGAGGGTCAGGTTTAAGGTTACAATTAGGGTTTGGGTTACAATTAGGGTTAGGGGTTAGGTTTAGACGTTAGGGTTAGGTTTAGGGGTTAAAGTTCTGGTTAAGTTTAAAGTTAGGGGTTAGGGAAAATAGGATTTTGAATGTGCATCAATTTTTGGTCCCCACGAGGATAGAAAAACTAGTGTGTGTGTGTGTGTGTGTGTGTGTGTGTGTGTGTGTGTGTGTGTGTGTGTGTGTGTGTGTGTATGTGTGTGTGTGTGTGTGTGTGTGTGTGTGTGTGTGTGTATGTGTGTGTGTGTGTATGTGTGTGTGTGTGTGTGTGTGTGTGTGTGTGTGTGTGTGTGTGTGTGTGTGTGTGTGTGTGTGTGTGTGTGTGTGTGTGTGTGTGTGTGTGTGTGTGTGTGTGTGGGAGGTTGGAGTGTGAACATGTGTGTGTGCATGTCTGTGTGTGTTGCGTGCGGAGAGTGTGTGGAGAGAGAGGAAGAGATTGAAGATACATCTGAACAGATCTTGCAGATGATTTGGGAGCTACCTGTTTATCTTTCAAAGAACAATAGCAGACTTTGGAAAAGAAAAACGCCCTTCTCCCACCCAACACCAACAGTCTGGTTTGGCATCCATCTCTCTGTCTCTCTCTTTCTCTCACTCTATTCTCGGTGTGTGGCGCGGTGTGTTTTTTTCAGCGCTCTCACGGCAACCTCCGCTGCAGAGCAAGCACAGGTGGTGGACGCATTTCGATGGAAAGGTGGGCGAGGCTTTGAGCAACACATTTTTTTAATGTTATCTTAATTAAGCCCTGGGATAGCCACAAGCCTTGATGCTTGGCTTCTCCTCTCCTTCCTCCTTTTTCGTCACTTCTTCTCCCTCTTTCGCAGCTGCTGGTGTGTGTGGCAGGTTGCCGCAGTAACGGTTACTATAACAGAAACGTCCAAAACCAATGGATTAATCCGACGACGATTGACAGACATTGAAAACGGCTGCGAGTGTAAACAGGAACTTGAAATACAGGTGTCTCGCCCTTAGTGACACTGACACACCATTTAAACACAGGAACTATTCATGTCTAAACCCAAGGACTCTGTTGAGGGTTTAGACACTTCAAAGTGTTCCATTGGACAGAACATGTGGATGAATGTTTCATGCACATTCAGTTGGTTCTCCATTTCATGGACTGGTTGGATTCTGAGGTCACTCTATTGTACTTATGCCTGTTGTGACACACTTTTTCTTTAAAACTGAACCAATCATTATAGCCTTGATTTCTCCATAGTGGTAGCTATTCATTAGAGAGTAACCATCCTTTATGATTTCTCCATAGTGGTAGCTATTTCTTACAGAGTAACCATCCTTTATGATTTCTCCATAGTGGTAGCTATTCCTTAGAGAGTAACCATCCTTTATGATTTCTCCATAGTGGTAGCTATTCCTTACAGAGTAACCATCCTTTATGATTTCTCCATAGTGGTAGCTATTCCTTAGAGAGTAACCATCCTTTATGATTTCTCCATAGTGGTAGCTATTCCTTAGAGAGTAACCATCCTTTATGATTTCTCCATAGTGGTAGCTATTCCTTACAGAGTAACCATCCTTTATGATTTCTCCATAGTGGTAGCTATTCCTTAGAGAGTAACCATCCTTTATGATTTCTCCATAGTGGTAGCTATTCCTTAGAGAGTAACCATCCTTTATGATTTCTCCATAGTGGTAGCTATTCCTTACAGAGTAACCATCCTTTATGATTTCTCCATAGTGGTAGCTATTCCTTAGAGAGTAACCATCCTTTATGATTTCTCCATAGTGGTAGCTATTCCTTAGAGAGTAACCATCCTTTATGATTTCTCCATAGTGGTAGCTATTCCTTAGAGAGTAACCATCCTTTATGATTTCTCCATAGTGGTAGCTATTCCTTAGAGAGTAACCATCCTTTATGATTTCTCCATAGTGGTAGCTATTCCTTACAGAGTAACCATCCTTTATGATTTCTCCATAGTGGTAGCTATTCCTTAG
>NC_143036.1:68777500-68785000 GCF_057628025.1 Oncorhynchus mykiss
GACAGGGAGAGAAAGAGGGAAAAAAGATAAAGGGAAAGAGAAAGAAAGATAGAGAGAGAGAGGGGGGGTGGATAATGATTGAGGTTAAAGGAGAAAGGCAAGCTGCATGCTTGCAGAGAGAAAGACCAATGAATTAAGGAACAGAGACAAAGAGAGAAATAGAGCTGCATTTCAGAGAGATTTCAGGATGTAATGAGATGTGACGTGCGTGTGTGTGTGTGTGTGCGTGTGTGTGCGTGTGTGTGTGTGTGTGCGTGTGTGCATGTGTCCTCCTAAGAAACAAAAGGCTTTGAACTGATTTGGGTCCTCATCTTAATTAAGTTCATTGGCTCTCTGTGTGTGTGTGTGTGTGTGTGTGTGTGTGTGTGTGTGTGTGTGTGTGTGTGTGTGTGTGTGTGTGTGTGTGTGTGTGTGTGTGTGTGTGTGTGTGTATGTGATAGAATGCATGCAGCATCAGCTTCTCCTGGTGCAATAGGGTTCTTTATCTAAGTTGGAACTGTGATGGATTTTCACAATAGAATGTAGCCTGTCACAGCACTAAGAGCAGTCACCCAGTGATCAGCTGTTAAGAACTTCATCTGTCACTGTAATCTGCACTCTTAATGGAACATTGGTCTGGAGAAATGAATGAGAGTTTTTCTAAAATGCCCTGCCCAAAAGCCTCCGCATTTGTAGATTGTCCCATATCTGGCAGTGTCCACTATCTCTGACTGGCCTTGGGGTGGTCTTTGTTGGCTACCATCGTACTGTTTGTTGCTGTTTTTATATGATGCCTTTACTGTGAAAAGTATCACTCACACAGACATGCACACAGAACCAACAGACAAGCAGGCAGGCAGGCAAGCAGGCAGGCAGACAGACTCACACATATATACACATATACACACCCCTAAATTATAACGCATCACTTCAGGGTTGAGACTGGGTATATTTGAGCTTGGCTGTTGGTGTAGATTTAATTAAAAGATTGAGCTAGCAGCGTCACAGACACTGAGAAACACACACACATAGACACACACACACAGATAGACAGACACACAGACAGACAGAGTGGCGCTAGCATCCTCTTTTCTCCCACACAGTCATATGAGTGAAAGGCATCCAGGAGAATTATAGCAGAACATCACATGACAGCTCAGGAGGATTGTCAGATTGTCTCGAGGCTATGGTCCTATTGTTAATACTCCCTTTGTCTGTGTTAACCTCTCTCACTATGACTGTTACAATACCAGTGTATTCAACTGTCTGTGTTAACCTCTCTCACTATGACTGTTACAATACCAGTGTAGTCAACTGTCTATATGTTAACCTCTCTCACTATGACTGTTACAATACCAGTGTAGTCAACTGTCTATGTGTTAACCTCTCTCACTATGACTGTTACAATAGCTGTTGTCATGACGTTGGCCTGAGGGGTTGGTTTATTCACATGGAATTGTTGTTCAATTTAAATGTTTGAATATTAAATTATTTGTGATGGGATGAAATGTGATTTTAGCTTCTAAAATGTGACATTTGGGTTTTCATAAGATAGAGCTGCTCAATCAGTGTCCCTCCCCTGTGAAGGGACAAGGGCTATAAAACTTTTCAAACACAGCCTCCCTTTCTATATAAGCCCTTGACGACAACATAACTTCCTGTTCCGAGGATATGAGGGTGACGGTCCTATGTCAGAATGGTTCAGATAATAACTACAGAACGAAGCCAACATCAGCATGAGCTTTGGTTGCGAATGGTATGAACTTTTGAACTCTTATTCACTACAGAAGTGATACCTCCTAGCTGTTGAGTTAGCGACCGCAGCTGCAAACGCAGGTTAGCAAGGAACAGACAGTATCCCGTCTATCACACAGCGACGTTACTACAACGCATCCAATTGACAACCAGAGACATTCTTCAAAGAACAGAGGACTCGGTTTGGCAACACCGCCTTCCATCTACCACCAACCTACTGAAGCGCAGCTCAGAGTAAATATTTATTGCATTTTCCTTTTCCAAATGGGCAGTAATTTAGAGTGCATAAGATACTGTATTTACGATAGCACAGCTTTTTTCCTTTGTTCCTCAGTCTTCCCGCTCTTTCACTCCAACCCAGCCCCTTTTCCTTTGTGTAACAAGCTGTCATATCTGTTCCGCCCGTTAGGGACGTTTTCCTTTATGACGTAATTTATGAAAGTTATAATGAATTGTGTGTATGTGAATTCTGTGTGATTAGTTGGGTTTAATTATTTATTTACTAAATACCTAATTTGTATTGCTGATTCAAATTGTTAGCCAGGGTTCTTGCAGATAACCAAGAATTTACAACTTTCAGATGAGACAGGAGTAAGATGAAGATTAATGTTGACTGCTATGGATGTAAAATACTACTAGGTCTTTAAGAGTTTATTCGGAAGATAACAGCTCTATAAATATTATTTTGTGGTGCCCGACTCTCTAGTTAATTACATTTACATGATTAGCTCAATCAGGTGATATTAATTACGGATAAATGATTTTATAGAATAGCATGTCATATCACATAATCCGGCATAGCCAAAGACACAACACTGTGTAGTCAACTGCAAACAGGGACAGTGTAACACCCCATGTTTTATATGTCAAAACTCTCACGACCAAAATGTTTTATTAGCAGCCAATGTTTACTTTCTTATTTGGGGCTTTGGCAGTCAACTGAAAAACATGCCAACAGTATTTCTGATTGTCTTCTCAACTCACCATCACTTACATTTAATGTGGGTCTATGACAGTCACATTAGTCTGACATAATGTCTCTCACCAACACTAATGAGATGGGTGTGGCTTAATGCATGATGCATCGGAGCTTCTCAAAGTCAGGAGGCGTGGTTGACAGAGCGCACCTCATCTCTGCTGTCACATCCAACCTGGATCGATATTTGGTTTGAATGCAGACAAAAGCACTGAATCCAGCTTCACACAGATATGAGCTGGCGAAGGGTACATTGAGTTGTAATGCCCTGAGGCAGACAGCAGGGTGTTCCCATTGAGTCAGGAACCAAAACTCCTCCGTAGTGATCTGTGAATGCGTAAACAGCTCTCTATGGTCAGCGCGTGACACTGATTCAGTCACTCATCTGTACAATGTTTTTGTATTTCCTCTATATGCTTCTGTTCCATTTGTTCAGTTTCCCAAATATTGTATGTCTGTTACATTGGCAAGGAGACACATTTATTATTTTCATTACACAGAAAGTCAAGTCCTCTCTCAATGCAAAACATATTTCCAACACTCCCCCTCGATAACCATCCAGCCTCGATTTGAAATAGAACATAGCTATTCTCTGATCCCATATCTCCACATAGTTTTGCGAACAAGTGTGCGCCCAGTGATGTGGTTTGATGTACACTGAACAAAAATATAAACTGAACATGTAAAGTGATGGTCCTATGTTTCATATGCACAAAAATCTTATTTCTCTCAGATTTTGTGTATAAATGTGTTTACGCCCCTGTAATTTCTGTCTGTAATGAAGTCCTTTTGGGTCCACCATGCCTGCGCCCCTGCCTGGTCATGTGAAATCCATAGATTAGGGCCTAATTCATTTATTTCAATGGACAGATTGGACAGATTTCCTTATATGAACTGTAACTCACTAAAACCTGTGAAATAGTTGCATGTTGCCTTTATATTTTTGTTCAGTATATCTTCCAATTGAAGTGAACTGCTGCAATATATCTCAGAGTTCTGTGCTCAGCTCTTTTGCTGCCAGTTGTTCTCAGTGTATCATACAATATGTCCATATGGCAGAGGGAGACACATTCCTAACTAGAGTGCAGAGGCCTGCCCGCCGTCCCACCATAGATGGAGCCCCATCTGTGCAAAAGCCCACCAGTAGATCCCATGGAATCAGTTTTTCGTCAAAATAGCCACGCAGCACACTGAACATCCCATGTGCCCCCCGACATGTATAGCGAACAAAAGTCAGGGCCTCACATCTAAAATCCATTTGAAGAACAATAAGCTGGGGAGTTTTTGAGTGGTTCAGTCAGTTTGCTCTTGATTGCTAGCAATAGCATCAATTATTTGTTTGACAGCGCTATCTGACAAAGGTATTGATGTGAGTTTTTGGGCCCCTGCCTCCCCACACATTGTTTCACCTTATAAATTGCGGCCGGTAATATCAGAGTCTCTGTAATAGTGTGTGGTTTCATAGCATAGCGAACCTAGCCATTCACCGTGGGAATGATGACCACTGGTCCAATAGGGTTTATCTTGGGGGGCAGGTCTCCACTCACTAACCACTGCTCCAATAGGGTTTATCTTGGGGGGAGGTCTCCATTCACTAACCACTGCTCCAATAGGGTTTATCTTGGGGGGGAGGTCTCCACTCACTAACCACTGCTCCAATAGGGTTTATCTTGGGGGGAGGTCTCCATTCACTAACCACTGCTCCAATAGGGTTTATCTTGGGGGGAGGTCTCCATTCACTAACCACTGCTCCAATAGGGTTTATCTTGGGGGGGAGGTCTCCACTTACTAACCACTGCTCCATTAGGGTTTATCTTGGGGGGGAGGTCTCCACTCACTAACCACTGCTCCAATAGGTTTTATCTTGGGGGGAGGTCTCCATTCACTAACCACTGCTCCAATAGGGTTTATCTTGGGGGGAGGTCTCCACTCACTAACCACTGCTCCAATAGGGTTTATCTTGGGGGGGAGCGGGGGGGGGGGTCTCCATTCACTAACCACTGGTCCAATAGGGTTTATCTTGGGGGGGAGGTCTCCACTCACTAACCACTGCTCCAATAGGGTTTATCTTGGGGGGAGGTCTCCATTCACTAACCACTGCTCCAATAGGGTTTATCTTGGGGCGGGGGGGTCTTCACTCACTAGCCACTGCTCCAATAGGGTTTATCTAGGGGGGAGGTCTACACTCACTAACCACTGCTCCAATAGGGTTTATCTTGGGGGGAGGTATCAACTCACTAACCACTACTCCAATAGGGTTTATCTTGGGGGGGGAGGTCTCCACTCACTAACCACTGCTCCAATAGGGTTTATCTTGGGGGGGGGGGGTCTCCATTCACTAACCACTGGTCCAATAGGGTTTATCTTGGGGGGGGGGGGGTCTCCATTCACTAACCACTGGTCCAATAGGGTTTATCTTGGGGGGAGGTCTCCACTCACTAACCACTGCTCCAATAGGGTTTATCTTGGGGGGAGGTCTCCATTCACTAACCACTGCTCCAATAGGGTTTATCTTGGGGGGAGGTCTCCATTCACTAACCACTGCTCCAATAGGGTTTATCTTGAGGCGGGGGGGTCTTCACTCACTAGCCACTGCTCCAATAGGGTTTATCTTGGGGGGGAGGTCTACACTCACTAACCACTACTCCAATAGGGTTTATC
Organism: Oncorhynchus mykiss; assembly: GCF_057628025.1. Taxonomy (NCBI): domain Eukaryota; kingdom Metazoa; phylum Chordata; class Actinopteri; order Salmoniformes; family Salmonidae; genus Oncorhynchus; species Oncorhynchus mykiss. The sequence continues at coordinate 68,782,872 of NC_143036.1, forward strand.
TTGGGGGGAGGTCTCCATTCACTAACCACTGCTCCAATAGGGTTTATCTTGGGGGGAGGTCTCCATTCACTAACCACTGCTCCAATAGGGTTTATCTTGGGGGGGAGGTCTCCATTCACTAACCACTGGTCCAATAGGGTTTATCTTGGGGGGGGAGGGGGGGGTGTCTCCACTCACTAACCACTGTTCCAATAGGGTTTATTTTGGGGGGAGGTCTCCATTCACTAACCACTGCTCCAATAGGGTTTATCTTGGGGGGAGGTCTCCACTCACTAACCACTGCTCCAATAGGGTTTATCTTGGGGGGAGGTCTCCATTCACTAACCACTGCTCCAATAGGGTTTATCTTGGGGGGAGGTCTCCATTCACTAACCACTGCTCCAATAAGGTTTATCTTGGGGGGAGGTCTCCATTTACTAACCACTGCTCCAATAGGGTTTATCTTGGGGGGGAGGTCTCCATTCACTAACCACTGGTCCAATAGGGTTTATCTTGGGGAGATCTCCATTCACTAACCACTGCTCCAATAGGGTTTATCTTGGGGGGGAGGTCTCCATTCACTAACCACTGGTCCAATAGGGTTTATCTTGGGGGGGGAGGTCTCCATTCACTAACCACTGGTCCAATAGGGTTTATCTTGGGGGGGGGTCTCCACTCACTAACCACTGCTCCAATAGGGTATATCTTGGGGGGGGTGTCTCCACTCACTAACCACTGCTCCATTAGGGTTTATCTTGGGGGGAGGTCTCCACTCACTAACCACTGCTCTAATTGGGTTTATCTTGGGGGGGGGGTCTACACTCACTAATCACTGCTCCAATTGGGTTTATCTTGGGGGGGGGGGGGGGGTCGTAATGAGCCTACTGTACCTAGACAATGCTCTTCAGTCCAGTACTATTATTAAGAAGGAGACTACTCACTCTAGGACGTCTCTGTTGAAGGGCTTCTTGCTGTTTCCCAGGAACTCTCCAATCATCTGCCTGCTCAGGCCCTTCCTCTGAAGCAGGAAGTGAGCCACACCTATGGGCGTGTCCGGGATGAAACCTCGTGAGATCAGGAACTGGAGACCCTTATCAGGGTTACTGACAGAGAAGAATAAAGAGGAGGAGAAATTATATATTAAAATCCTCTTTATTTGGGTCAATATCATACAGTACACAAATCCTTCACATTTCATGCCCTCACATATAAAGGAGAGAGGGTAGAGAGGGGTAGAGAGAGGAGAGAGGAGGGGGGAAGAGAGAGAAGGGGGATGAGGGAAGAGGCTGGAGGAGATTGTTATACGTGAGACCCCTGCTTGCTAAACAAGTTCCAAAATCACCAAGACTATGAAGATCAAAACAGTCTGGTGATGACAGTCTGGTGTGGAGACTAGCTGTTAAACATGGTGTTAATGACCGTCTGGTGTGGAGACTAGCGGTAAAAGGTGTTAATGACAGTCTGGTGTGGAAGCTATGAGTAAAACATGGTGTTAATGACAGTCTGGTGTGGAAGCTATCAGTAAAACATGGTGTTAATGACAGGCTGGTGTGGAGACTAGCGGTAAAACATGGTGTTAATGACAGTCTGGTGTGGAAGCTATCGGTAAAACATGGTGTTAATGACAGTCTGGTGTGGAAGCTATCGGTAAAACATGGTGTTAATGACCGTCTGGTGTGGAGACTAGCGGTAAAAGGTGTTAATGACAGTCTGGTGTGGAAGCTATCGGTAAAACATGGTGTTAATGACAGTCTGGTGTGGAAGCTATCGGTAAAACATGGTGTTAATGACAGGCTGGTGTGGAGACTAGCGGTAAAAGGTGTTAATGACAGTCTGGTGTGGAAGCTATCGGTAAAACATGGTGTTAATGACAGTCTGGTGTGGAGACTAGTGGTGATACATGGTGTTAATGGGAGTGTGGTAATGACAGTCTGGTGTGGAGACTAGTGGTGATACATGGTGTTAATGGGAGTGTGATAATGACAGTCTGGTAAGGAGACTAGCGGTAAAACATGGTGTTAATGACAGTCTGGTGTGGAGACTAGTGGTGATACATGGTGTTAATGGGAGTGTGATAATGACAGTCTGGTGTGGAGACTAGTGGTGATACATGGTGTTAATGGGAGTGTGGTAATAACAGTCTGGTGTGG
>NC_143036.1:68787500-68860000 GCF_057628025.1 Oncorhynchus mykiss
GAGAGAGAGAGAGAGAAAGCGAGAGAGAGAGAGTCAGAGAGAGAGAGAGAGAGAGAGAGAGAGAGAGAGAGAGAGAGAGAGAGAGAGAGAGAGAGAGAGAGAGAGAGAGAAGGAGCTGTCCTTTCAGCACCACTGCCCAGACAGGTCCCAGCTGTGGTGCTGAAAGGACAGCTCCCTGCAGTCTAACAGAGAGGCTCTGCATGAGGACAGAAGGGAGAGGGAGAAAAGCACTCTACTGGGACGACTAGTCTCAGCTTAACCAAATGGTGCCTTTTTCATACACTGACAGACACAGACAGACAGATATGATTTTACATAAAAATATTCACACTTTCTGCATCAAAACCCTGGTTAGCATCGATATTCAACCACGTCAATATCATTCCCCACCCTCCATCCTTCCTCTCTCGTTCCCCTCTCTGTAAAAGTGAATTGAGGTTTATGGTCCTAACACAGTTTAACGGTCAGCTCTCTCTATGGTCGATGGTCGGATAGCGCTGGTCAGGTGAACGGCCCCGACACTCATCTGTGGGGCACACCGAATAGATCTCCACACCTAGTCATTGCCCTGATGCATAGACGGTGTAGTGAAAGCTTCTGCCCACCAGTAGCCATTGTGCCCTCATTTTGCTGAGGAAAACTTCATCCACCTTCATTTATACTGTCACTGACAAAAGCTTCTCACTACTGACATGGGACTACTCTGCATCCACAGCATTATCAGCTAGCTAGAGAGCTCTTGTTGCTTACGGTTGGTTGACACTTTACCACAACATAAGTTGGAGAGGGAAACGTTGAATTGTTTGTGCAGTGTTAGCTGGTTTCTGACCTGAGATGTCCTTCCATTCGTTCCGGGCAGACACTAATACACCACCACCAAACACACACACACACACACACACACACACACACACACACACACACACACACACACACAGGTATAGGGTAAGTTATTGGAGCGCTCCCTGTGTTCCCGGCCCCAGGTTGCCCCTCTTGTGAGTTGGACAGGTTCTGATCTACTGTGTCAATTAGTCCTGACATAGCAGCCAACAGCTGTAGCTCCTCACACACACACACACAACTTTTCTCGCATCTTTTATTCATTAGCCACTGAGGCATGTCAATTTCCGAGCGTGAGAGAGAAGAGTCTACCCATGCGGACAGCCCCACCACATTATGGACATATGACAGAGAGAATTCATTAGGACAACAGAGACAACATTATGGACATATGACAGAGATAATCTTAGAGTGGTTCCTTAGAGAAATCTGCTTTCTCTCAGCAGGACCTATAGTTAACCTATATGATGATGTAACACAGTGCCCCAGTAGTAGCAATGTCCTTGATGTGTCCTTTCTCTCTCTCTCCGCCTCCCTCTCTCTCTCTCTCATTCTCTTTCTCTCTCTCTCTCCGCCTCTCTCGCTCTCTCAATTTCCCTCTCTCCGCCTCTCTTTCTCTCTCCCTCTCTCTCTCTCTCTCTCTCTCTCTCTGTTTATATCTGTTTGTCATGCTATTGTCCTTCTGTACTTATCAACAGGTCAGCTATCATATTCTATCCTCACTTCAGGTGAAAACTCTATCAGTCCCTCTCCACCTCAAATCCCTACCCACTCTCTCCAACCCTACCTCCTTTTATGGCTAGTAGTGCATACCATGTGCTGAGAGACAAGCGCGCGCACACACACACACACACACACACACACACACACCACTTATTACCTCACCTGCCTCTCTCCACTCTCTCTTTAGTTCTCTGTGCAGGGTAGTGCAGACCACCTGCTGTGACACACGGACACAGCCCTCTCATTCCACCTGGCCTGAGCCACTGTGCTGCATTAAGAGGATAACAGGAGACAGGCTCCCTTCACCATCTCTCTTAATGATCTGTTATGGAACTCAACTCACCCACCCCAACTCCCCTTTAAACTCTCCTATCCACTCCTCCTTCCTCACCCATAAACTGCTCACTACGCCAAATGTTGAAATGTCGCCCCTTTTAGATGGGGGAGGCAGAAAGAGGCGGGAGAGGGAGGGGTGCAGAGAGCAGGGGGAGGCTGTCTTAGCCCAGAGCACACCAAGGCCTGCTTAGGATGCAAGAGGTGCACAGCTCAGGAATTAGAGGGAGGATATGAAACTGCTGGAACTAATAAACCTGATTTTCTCTCTTTTTTTCTACTCTTGCCTTCCCTCTCTCTCTCTCTCTCTCTCTCTCCCTGTCAGCAAGCCATCCGGTTTTAATTTTTCAAGTTGAGTGATCATCAGTGGAAAGGGTTGGGGGGTGGAGGAGCGGGGATATTATGAGGTTTGGATTTGTCACTGCCAGAAAACTTTCCTCAAAGTCAAAGAGAAAAATCTTGAAGTGCCACAATGGTTGCTTTTCAAAAACACAATCGGCATAAAAGAGCCCTTTTTTTGAGCTATTTACCATATGTGTGGATTATTCGCTGCCTTTCATGACAAACCCATGACAAATGAAGTAGGAGGCTGGCAGATGTAGACACGTAAACCCATACCTGCTCTGTTACCAATGCCACTTGGCAATCGCACAATGAAAAGGTTACGAAATCGCTGAAATCCAAATCTATTCCTGAGACCACTGCTTTCTATTCACAGCTCACTAGTGTATATGAACAGGATATTAGCCAGGTTAGCTCTTCCTACCATAGTGTATATATGAACAGGATATTAGCCAGGGTAGCTCTTCCTACCATAGTGTATATATGAACAGGATATTAGCCAGGTTAGCTCTTCCTACCATAGTGTATATATGAACAGGATATTAGCCAGGGTAGCTCTTCCTACCATAGTGTATATATGAACAGGATATTAGCCAGGTTAGCTCTTCCTACCATAGTGTATATATAAATAGGATATTAAGCATATTAGCTCTTCCTACCATAGTGTATATATGAACAGGATATTAGCCAGGTTAGCTCTTCCTACCATAGTGTGTATATGAACAGGATATTAAGCATATTAGCTATTCCTACCATAGTGTATATATAAACAGAATATTAAGCATTTTAGCTCTTCCTACCATAGTGTATATGAACAGGATATTAAGCATATTAGCTCTTCCTACCATAGTGTATATGAGCAGGATATTAAGCATATTAGCTCTTCCTACCATAGTGTATATGAGCAGGATATTAAGCATATTAGCTCTTCCTACCATAGTGTATATGAACAGGATATTAAGCATATTAGCTCTTCCTACCATAGTGTATATGAACAGGATATTAAGCATATTAGCTCTTCCTACCATCGTGTATATGAGCAGGATATTAAGCATATTAGCTCTTCCTACCATAGTGTATATGAGCAGGATATTAAGCATATTAGCTCTTCCTACCATAGTGTATATGAGCAGGATATTAAGCATATTAGCTCTTCCTACCATAGTGTATATGAGCAGGATATTAAGCATATTAGCTCTTCCTACCATAGTGTATATGAGCAGGATATTAAGCATATTAGCTCTTCCTACCATAGTGTATATGAGCAGGATATTAAGCATATTAGCTCTTCCTACCATAGTGTATATGAGCAGGATATTAAGCATATTAGCTCTTCCTACCATAGTGTATATGAGCAGGATATTAAGCATATTAGCTCTTCCTACCATAGTGTATATAAGCAGGATATTAAGCATATTAGCTCTTCCTACCATAGTGTATATGAGCAGGATATTAAGCATATTAGCTCTTCCTACCATAGTGTATATAAGCAGGATATTAAGCATATTAGCTCTTCCTACCATAGTGTATATGAGCAGGATATTAAGCATATTAGCTCTTCCTACCATAGTGTATATGAGCAGGATATTAAGCATATTAGCTCTTCCTACCATAGTGTATATATAAATAGGATATTAAGCATATTAGCTCTTCCTACCATAGTGTATATGAGCAGGATATTAAGCATATTAGCTCTTCCTACCATAGTGTATATATAAATAGGATATTAAGCATATTAGCTCTTCCTACCATAGTGTATATATAAATAGGATATTAAGCATATTAGCTCTTCCTACCATAGTGTATATGAGCAGGATTGTCACAATCGTTATAAGGAGTGGACCAAGATGCAGCGTGGTATGTTTCCATCCTTTATTTTGGAATATAAAACTTTAAAGAATAAATGAAATGTGAAGCTAATATAATGCTCACATGCAACTATACATAGACAAGATCCCACAAAGCACAATGGGAAAATGGCTACCTAAATAACAACGATAAACAGCTGCCTCTGATTGGGAACCATCCTAGGCCAACATAGAAATATAATTCACCAAATAACCCACCCTTAAATCACACACCGACCTAACCAACATAGAGAATAAAAGCTCTCTATGGTCAGGGCGTGACAAGGATATTAGCCAGGTTAGCTCTTCCTACCATAGGGTATACATAAACAGGATATTAACATATTAGCTCTTCCTACCATCGGGTATACATAAACAGGATATTAAGCATATTAGCTCTTCCTACCATCGGGTATACATAAACAGGATATTAAGCATATTAGCTCTTCCTACCATAGTCTATACAGACAGGATATTAGCCAGGTTAGCCAAATTAGCTTTCCTTAGCATAATACACGAGATACTACTAGCCAGGTTAGCTGAATTAGCTCAACAAACCATACCTCTGCATTTGAGGGGAGAGTGAGATAAGGACAAAATAAAAATGGATGCGCCTTCTGTCAATGACATAACTTATCCGTATTTTTTAGAAACTGCACGGTTGGTTAGGGGCTCGTAAGTAAGTATTTCACTGTAAGTAAGTTGTATTCGGCGCATGTGACTCATACAATTAGTTTCACTTGATTTCACTTGATTTGATAACTAAGGTTAAATTCCCTGGTTTTCCAGAAATACTGGTTGGAGGATTCCTAATTTCCTGCTTATTCCTTCCTGATTCCGGGATCCTCCAACCATGCTTTCGGAAAAACTAGGGAGTTTATTGAAAGTTCCTGAAATTTTGAGAAATACTTTTTGGAGAATGAGTGTTAGCTGAGCCCTGTCAGACACTGTGATGATAGGGCATTTTTGAGCAGGCATATGCACCTGGAGTCTCCCGTGACTCAGCACTCAGCTCCGAGGACCCCTCGTCTGCCACTCATTCCACCACACTGCACCATTACTTCCATCCCAACGAACATTCATTACGAGTTAGGAGTTAGGAACATCCAGTATGTTGAATACTTCTGATATTTTGGATGTGGGAAAGAATCGCACTAGCGAGGGAGGGAGGGGGAAAATATGCTGCTTCAACCCAATGTTCTCAAAACTTTTCAGGACATTTCCCATGGCCCGAATTCCCTCAGTGGCCTGGAACTTTTAATTACATCCTCCACTTGCAACGGAATTGCTAATGAGGAATTCTGGCCTTGGACGGTTGCCATTATTCTTAGGATCCACCCCTTTTGTACTCTGACTGATTGGTTCCATCTAGGCAGTCAATGGCCTTTTTCACTCTTAATATCTACAGATGGAGAATAGCCCGAACCATTATCTTCAAAGAGGGGTAGCCCGGGCCCTTGAGGATACTCCCATGGTAGGAGGTTAATTTCGTGTCAAGTCTTCTCCTTTCAGAGATATTTCCAGGTGTGCTGTTTACTCCCCCCCACTGCTCCCCCCTTACAGCCGCCCCCTGCCGTGTACCCATCATGCATCTGTCTGACACTTGTCTTGGGAGTCCTTATCTGGGCTTGACTTAGTCACTTTTCACTAGGCAGAGTGAATGGCAGAACGGCAATTGAATTCTAAAACGGACTGAGCAGTCAAAAGGAAAAAGCAGCAGAATTGAAATGGAAAATGTCTCTTATGCTGCATGGGAGGAGAGGCTGAGCTGAGGATTGGGCATGGTGGCGGAGCTGAGGAGTGGTGGCTGAGCTGAGGAGTGGGCATGGTGGCTGAGCTGAGGAGTGGGCATGGTGGCTGAGCTGAGGAGTGGGCATGGTGGCTGAGCTGAGGAGTGGGCATGGTGGCTGAGCTGAGGAGTGGGCATGGTGGCTGAGCTGAGGAATGGGCATGGTGGCTGAGCTGAGGAGTGGGCATGGAGGCTGAGCTGAGGAGTGGGCATGGTGGCTGAGCTGAGGAGTGGGCATGGTGGCTGAGCTGAGGAGTGGGCATGGAGGCTGAGCTGAGGAGTGGGCATGGTGGCTGAGCTGAGGAGTGGGCATGGAAGCTGAGCTGAGGAGTGGGCATGGTGGCTGAGCTGAGGAGTGGGCATGGTGGCTGAGCTGAGGAGTGGGCATGGTGGCTGAGCTGAGGAGTGGGCATGGAGGCTGAGCTGAGGAGTGGGCATGGTGGCTGAGCTGAGGAGTGGGCATGGTGGCTGAGCTGAGGAGTGGGCATGGTGGCTGAGCTGAGGAGTGGGCATGGTGGCTGAGCTGAGGAGTGGGCATGGTGGCTGAGCTGAGGAGTGGGCATGGTGGCTGAGCTGAGGAGTGGGCATGGAGGCCTGAGCTGAGGAGTGGGCATGGAGGCTGAGCTGAGGAGTGGGCATGGAGGCTGAGCTGAGGAGTGGGCATGGTGGCTGAGCTGAGGAGTGGGCATGGTGGCTGAGCTGAGGAGTGGGCATGGTGGCTGAGCTGAGGAGTGGGCATGGTGGCTGAGCTGAGGAGTGGGCATGGTGGCTGAGCTGAGGAGTGGGCATGGTGGCTGAGCTGAGGAGTGGGCATGGTGGCTGAGCTGAGGAGTGGGCATGGAGGCTGAGCTGAGGAGTGGGCATGGTGGCTGAGCTGAGGAGTGGGCATGGTGGCTGAGCTGAGGAGTGGGCATGGTGGCTGAGCTGAGGAGTGGGCATGGTGGCTGAGCTGAGGAGTGGGCATGGTGGCTGAGCTGAGGAGTGGGCATGGTGGCTGAGCTGAGGAGTGGGCATGGAGGCTGAGCTGAGGAGTGGGCATGGAGGCTGAGCTGAGGAGTGGGCATGGAGGCTGAGCTGAGGAGTGGGCATGGAGGCTGAGCTGAGGAGTGGGCATGGTGGCTGAGCTGAGGAGTGGGCATGGAGGCTGAGCTGAGGAGTGGGCATGGAGGCTGAGCTGAGGAGTGGGCATGGAGGATGAGCTGAGGAGTGGGCATGGTGGCTGAGCTGAGGAGTGGGCATGGAGGCTGAGCTGAGGAGTGGGCATGGTGGCTGAGCTGAGGAGTGGGCATGGAGGCTGAGCTGAGGAGTGGGCATGGTGGCTGAGTTGAATGCAGAGGGAAGTGTTCAGTGCTGCTGAATTAAAAGCATATAACAGAAGGGGCTCCTTTTACTCTGCCACAGATCCTGAATTCTTCTGCACACTACCCTATAACACCAGTAGTAACTGGGAATCTCAAACTTGCTAATGACTTGAGTCTCATGTAGATGGGCAACGCAGAGATGGTGTTATATGGAAATATCCTGCAAGAACTTCAACATTACCATATATTAAATGCATGATCATTCACACTCGATTTGTGTTGAGACAGCTTTGATACCGGAGATCTCGTCAGCATATGACTGAAGTATTCTTGAAGGAGGATTTGAACACTGATTCAAAAGGGAGATGTTTGGTCACAGTTGCCAAGCATCCTTATCATCTGTAATCTATGTGTATTCAGTATGACATAATAACACTAGGAGGTGCAAAACACAGAAGAAGCTATTTTATGAGTAATCACAAAATGGATGTCAGATTAGCATAATTGGGTGTGTGCATGTATCTCATGAATTAATGTGCTTTAAAGGTATGCCTAGGATAATCTTTGTTTCATCCGTATACTTTCAAAAGACATCAGTTGGGGGAATATAGGATTTTCATACGATCTATGGAGCTGAAATCGCTTTAAACATCCATCAGAATGTTCATATAAATAACATGAATAATTAACAAGGTGCTGGGAATAGTTTCAGATGAGTAAACTCAGAACAACCTTACAAATACTGTTCTCTCTCTATCTCTCTATCTCTCTATCTCTCTTGCTCTCTCTCTCTCTGGATTTATCTCATTTAGTCTTTCCTATGCATTTTGAGGAGGAGGAGAGGCGAGAGGATGTGAGTCTACGAAAGATGATTTGAAAATGTGCCTCTTTCTCTCCCCCTCTCTTTTTATCCCACTCCTTCCATGCAAGTTGTTTCATTCTTCCCTCTGTCATTCTCATTCTATCATTTGTTCACATGTTAATTTCACTCTTTTCATTCTATCCCACATTCTGTAGTCTCTCATTCTCTCTCTCGTACATTCTCCTTCTCTCATTCTCTCTCTCGTTCTTTCTCCCCCTCTCATTCTCTCTCTCGTACTTTCTCCTTCTCTCATTCTCTCTCCCGTTCTTTCTCCCCTTCTCATTCTCTCTCTCGTTCTTTCTCCCTCTCTCATTCACTCTCTCGTTCTTTGTCCCTCTCTCTGGGAGATACAGTGTAAATGAGAGGAGCCCTAGACACCTCTTCATCCTGTTCCCTCCTCCTCAAACAGCAGAGAAAGTGCTGGTCCAGCTCTTTTAGTCTGTCTGGAGAGCCCCATTAAAGCCTTCTGATCTCACGTGGGTTTTTTACAAAGACACCAGCACTTAGTGTGTGTGTGTATGTATATTTGCATGTGTGTGTATTTGTGTGTGTAATTGTGTGTGTGTGGGTGTGTGTATTTGTGTGTGTGTGTGTGTGTATTTGTGTGGGTGTGTGTGTGTGTGGGTACAGTGCATTTGGGAAGTATTCAGACCCCTTGACTTATTCCACATTTTGTTACGTTACCTTATTCTAAAATGGATTACATTGTTTTTTCCCTCATCAATCTACACACAATACCACATAATGACAAAGCGAAAACAGTCTTTTTTTAGTAATTCTGCTAAGATATATATATTTTTAAATATCACATTTACATATGTATTTAGACCCTTTACTCAGTACTTTGTTGAAGCACCTTTGGTAGCGATTACAGCCTTGCGTCTTCTTGGTTATGACGCTACAAGCTTGGCATGCTTCTAAACAGCTTCTTTCCCTGCCCCCCCCCCCCCCCCCCCCCCCCCCCTTTTACACCGCTGCTATTCTCTGTTGTTATCATCTACGCATATTCACTTAATAACTCTACCTACATAAACATATTACCTCATCTAACCGGTGCCCCCGCACATTGACTCTGTACCGGTACCCCCCTGTATATAGTCTCGCTATTGTTATTTCACTGCTGCTCTTTAATTACTTGTTACTTGTATTTCTTATTCTTATCCATACGTTTTTAAACGGCATTGTTGGTTAGGGGCTCGTAAGTCAGCATTTCACTGAAAGGTCTACAGCTGTTGTAGTCGGCGCATGTGACTAATAACATTTGATTTGATTTGACACCTGTATTTGGGGAGTTTCTCCCATTCCTCTCTGCAGATCTTCTCAAGCTCTGTCAGGTTGGATGGGGAGCGTCGCTGCAGAGCTATTTTCAGGTATCTCCGGAGAGGTTCAAGTCCAGGATCTGGCTGGGTCACCCAAGGACATTCATTGTCCCAAAGCCACTCCTGCATTGTCTTGGCTGTGTGCTTAGGGTTGTTGTCCTGTTGAAAGTTGAACCTTCGCCCCAGTCTGAGGTCCTGAGCAGTCAGGAGCAGGTTTTCATCAAGGATCTCTCTGTACTTTGCTCATTTCATCTTCGCTTCAATCCTGACTAGTCTCCCAGTCCCTGCCGCTGAAAAACATCCCCACAGCATGATGCTGCCACCACTATGCTTCACCGTAGGGATGGTGCCAGGTTTCCTCCGTGCCAGGTTTCCTCCAGACGTGGCGCTTGGAATTCAGGCCAAATTCCACGTCAGACATTAGTTTCATCAGACCAGAAAATATTGTTTCTCACGGTCTGAGAGTCCTTTAGATGCCTTTTGGCAAACTCCAAGTGGGCTGTCATGTGCCTTTTACTGAGGAGTGGTTTCTGTCTGGCCACTCTACCATTTAATTTATTTATTTATTTATCCGTTATTTTACCAGGGAAGTTGACTGAGAACACGTTCTCATTTGCAGCAACGATCTGGGAAATAGTTACAGGGGAGAGGAGGGGGGATGAATGAGCCAATTGTAAACTGGGGATTATTAGGTGACCGTGATGGTTTGAGGGCCAGATTGGGAATTTAGCCAGGAAGGCCTGATTGGTGGAGTGCTGCAAAGATGGTTGTCCTTCTGGAAGGTTCTCCCATCTCCGCAGAGGACCACCGGGTTCTTGGCCACCTCCCTGACCAAGGCCCTTCTCTCCCAATTTCTCAGTTTGGACAGTCAGGTGGTTCCACACTTCTTCCATTTAAGAATGATTCTTAAATTATTCTTAAATGTTCTTGGGGACCTTCAAGGCTGCAGAAAAGTTTTGGTACCCTTCTACAGACAATTCCTTCGACATGGCTTGGTTTTTGCTTTGACATGCACTGTCAACTGTGGGACCTTATATAGACAGGTGTGTGCCTTTCCAAATCATGTCCAATCAATAGAATTTACAGCAGACTCCAATCAAGTTGTAGAAACATCTCAAGGATGATCTATGGAAACAGGATGCAACTGAGCTCAATTTCGAGTCTCATAGCAAAGGGTCTGAATGTCAAAAACACTATTTTTGCTTTGTCATTATGGGGTATTGTGTGTATATTGATGAGGAACAAAAATTAATTAAATACATTTTTTGAATAAGGTTGTAAAATAACAAAATGTGGGGGAAAAAAGGGGTCTGAATACTTTCCGAATGCAGTGTATTTGTGTGTGTGTGTGTGTATATATTTGTGTGTGTGTGTGTTTATATTTGTGTGTGTGTGTGTGTGTGTATATATAAGTGTGTGTGTGTGTGTGTGTGTGTGTGTTTATATTTGTGTGTGTGTTTATATTTGTGTGTGTGTGTGTATATAATTGTGTAAGTGTGTGTGTGTGTGTGTGTGTGTGTGTGTGTGTATATATTTGTGTGTGTGTGTGTTTATATTTGTGTGTGTGTGTGTGTGTGTGTGTGTGTATATATAATTGTGTGTGTGTGTGTGTGTGTGTGTGTGTTTATATTTGTGTGTGTGTGTGTCTGCAGCATGGGAGCTTTTACATGGAGGCCGTTTCTGCAGCTCTCTCCCAATCTCCTTATCCCCCTCCCGTACCACCTTCTCCCTCACACTCTCTCGCCCTCTCGTTCTGGGAGGAACTATTAGAGGACAATATAGAGACGTCCCTTAATGACTCCATCTGTGGTATTCTAATCTGGGGATCATGGCATACAGTTTCTCCCTCTCCAGGCTGATCTCGGCTTATGTGGATATGGACCATATAAGGGGAGAGGAGACAGCCGCAGATAAAAGAGAGAAGATATTTCTGGGCGCAAAGACAAACAGAAGGTGACAGGCACTCTGCAGAACAGAGGCGGTTAACCACAGCTGCAGGGAGGGAGAGAGAGGGGGAGGAAAAGGGCGGAGAGAGAGAGATGGTGTAAATAGAGAAAGATATGTTTGGTGTGAGAGATGTAAATAGAGAATGATATGTATAGTCAGAAAGAGAGAGAGGCAGAGAGAAAGAGAGAGATGCAGGGAGAAAGAGAGAGAGGCAGGGAGAAAGAGAGAGATGCAGGGAGAAAGAGAGAGAGGCAGAGAGAAAGAGAGAGATGCAGGGAGAAAGAGAGAGAGATGCAGGGAGAAAGAGAGAGATGCAGGGAGAAAGAGAGAGAGATGCAGGGAGAAAGAGAGAGAGGCAGAGAGAAAGAGAGAGAGGCAGAGAGAAAGAGAGAGAGGCAGGGAGAAAGAGAGAGATGCAGGGAGAAAGAGAGAGAGGCAGGGAGAAAGAGAGAGATGCAGGGAGAAAGAGAGAGAGGCAGAGAGAAAGAGAGAGATGCAGGGAGAAAGAGAGAGAGATGCAGGGAGAAAGAGAGAGAGATGCAGGGAGAAAGAGAGAGAGGCAGAGAGAAAGAGAGAGGCAGGGAGAAAGAGAGAGAGGCAGGGAGAAAGAGAGAGATGCAAGATGAGAGCAGTGAAAATCATGGAGAAACTTACAGAAGATGCTTCCCTTTTTTAAATTGGGAGAACTGAAGAGGACTTTCTTTTCTCATATATTTTTAAGCCTCCTTGTAATAAAGTGCTGTCTCATGGTGAGATCCATGATTGTAAACCCCCACCTGTGTGTGTGTGTGTGTGTCATGTAAGAGCATTGTTTGTCCATGGATTAATTTTTGTCAGTTCACTCCCATTCGCCGATCACTGGCTAGATGTTAGCAATAGCATCATCACCTAAAGTCCACAATATTTCTTTCACTAACCCAGTCTGGGTGAGGAGGGAATGGTTGGGTACTCACACATTGAAAAGGTTGAGGCCGATGCGGTAGAGGCGCTTGCGCATGACGTCGGTGGAGAGTGTGGGCGACTTGCAGCTGGCCGGGTTCTCGCAGTGGTAGCGCGGCAGGCTGAGGATCATGGCCTGCAGGGCCTCCTTGGATGAGGCCTCCGATGCCGAGCGTGCCTCCGTGGAAGTGCTGTTGCTGCAGCTTATCTGCTCGGAACTGGTTTCAGCCGTTTCCGAGCCGCTCCGCTTGGCCTCCAGGGCCTCGGTGGATGGGGTTGCCACTGAGGGTGCACCATCCTGGGGTTGAGGTGGCTGGACGGGCTGGATGACCACCTCCGGGGTCTGTGGGTTGGCTAGTTTGTCCAGGGGGGTCAAGGGGGGTTGCTGGCCCTCCTCCTCCTCTAGCTCCTCTTCACTGGGCGGGGGCGCAGGGAAGTCGGCGTCCTGCCCCTCTCCTTCTACCACTGGTTCCGGGGGCGGAGGGGGCTCGTGGGGAGGGACAGGAGGGTCTGTGGGTTCGGCGGGGACCTCTTCAGGGGGAGGAGGGGAGTGTTTTTTAGGGGGTGAGGGCGGGGGAGCGGTGGGCATGGTGGGGGTGGTGGCTGCACCCCCCTGCTGCTGCTGGATGCAGTTGCCCATGGAGACAGAGGCCGATGACTCCATGACGGAGGAGGACATGCGGAAGTTCTGATTGTCAATCTGAACGGTCACGTCGCGGAAGGCCATCAGCAGCTTGCTGGCGCTGCGGGGCAGGTCGCCTGTATTCTCCCCACCTGACATGCTCTGGAGAAAAGCCTGGTCCAACCCTCCTCCTCCCACTTCCCCTCCGGCCGCACTGAAGGACTCTGCACTGAACTGGTAGGCCCCTCCTTCCTGGAGGGAGCACATGGTCTTCAGGCTCCAGTTGCTGAGTGCGTCGTCAATGGACTTTGCCAACGACTGCACCTGCTCTGTGAATGAGTCCTCCAAGTCGGTCAGGGTGCCGCCCACTGTGGCGGGCAGTGATGGCGAGCGCACTAGGGGGATACCCGCCAGGCTGCAGCCTTCGGCCAGCGCCCGCTCGGCGGAGAAGCCCTCAGCGTTCTGCACGCGCACCTTGCGCATGGAGATGCGCCGCGGCAGGCGACTCTCCAGCAGGGAGTTGCGGATCTTCTCAAAGTTCTTGCTGAGCTGGTACTGGCGGAAGGCGGTCTGGATCTTGGTGGCAGCGCGGCGGGAGATGAGGTGGCCGCCGTATTTGTGCTCTAACATTTCGATCTGGAAAACAAGGAGGAGAGGGAGACAGGAGAGGTATGAGTGAAACTGAGCTGCTTGGATATTTGAACGCTACATGCAGCTGTTGACAGTACAAGGCAGTTGGGTAACAAAACATTCTATGACATGAAGAGGAGATTTGCCTGTAGGCAGAGGAGTTGGAGATAAAAGCAGGAAGACAACACAAATACAAAGGACATAATACCACTTAGCACTTGGTTCTCCCTCAAGATGAACAAGATGCCGTCTCTACACACCAGCATCCACATTTACAAAGACATGCCCTGAATACCTCTTCTTTAAATTGGCAAAAATACAATGAATGTGATACTTTCCAATCAAATAAGGCTGCAGTTACTCCAAATGACAAGAGGTGACCATGACGACCTTTGAAACACAATGACATTGATAGGATCTAATGCAAATGGACATGAACCTGAACATGTAAACGTTAAGGTCACAAAAATGGGACGGACAATTTAACACTCCCTCAACACAAAAAAATGGTCAGTAGAAAGGAAAAATATTGGACACCTGAACATTTACTCAGAGCAAAGAAAAGTAATGGTGGGTGACAAGACGCCGCAAATGTAGCACCTACGAGACCCATAATCCTTTTGGTGTACAGCGGGATCAATCAGCACGGAGAGAGAGGCTGCCCTACCACTTTGAAGATTCAAAATATTTTTATTGTGAAACGAACAAGAAATAAGACAACAAAAATTGAAAACTTGAACGTGCATAACTATTCTATAATTTCCCTGTAATTAGCGCCCCTTATCATTCCTTCAATTCTGACGAGTTTCCCAGTCCCTGCCAATGAAAAACATCCTCACAGCATGATGCTGCCACCACCACGCTTCACTGTGGGGATGGTGTTCTCTGGGTAATGAATGGTGTTGTGTTTGCTCCAGACGTAGAGTTTTCCTTGATGGCCAAAAAGCTCCATTTTAGTCTCATCTGACCAGAGTAACTTCTTTCATATGTTTGTGGAGTCTCCCACATGCCTTTTGGCAAACACCAAACATGTTTGCTTATTTTTTTCTGGACACTCTTCCGTAAAGCCCAGCTCTGTGGAGTGTACGGCTTAAAGTGGTCCTATGGACAGATACTCCAATCTCCGCTGTAGTGCTTTGCAGCTCCTTCAGGTTTATCTTTGGTCTCTTTGTTGCCTCTCTGACTAATGCCCTCCTTGCCTGGTCCGTGAGTTTTGGTGGGCGGCCCTCTCTTGACAGGTTTGTTGTGGTTCCATATTCTTCCCATTTTTTTTTTACAATGGATTTAATGGTGCTCTGTGGGATGTTCAAAGTTTCTGATATTTTTTTATAACCCAACCCTGATCTGTACTTCTCCACAACTTTGTCCCTGACCTGATTGGAGAGCTCCTTGGTCTTCATAGTGCCACTTGCATGGTGGTGCCCCTTGCTTAGTGGTGTTGCAGACTCTGGGGCCTTCAGAACAGGTGTATATATACTGTGATCATGTGACAGATCATGTGACACTTAGATTGCACACAGGTGGACTTTATTTAACTAATCATGTGACTTCTGAAGGTAATTGATTGCGCCAGATATTATTTAGGGGCTTCATAGCAAAGGGGGTGAATGCATGCACCACTTTTCGTTTTTGAATTTTTTTGAATTTTTTGAAACAAGTAATTTTCTTCATTTCACTTCACCAATTTGGACTATTTTGTGTACGTCATCACATGAAATCCAAATAAAAATAAATTTAAATTACAGGTTGTAATACAACAAAATAGGAAAAACGCCAAGGAGGGTGAATACTTTTGCAAGGCACTGTAATATTATAATATTAGTGGGTGCTTGTATTTGTCCTATGTCACAGGTACAAGTGTGTATTACACACATGTGAATTGGAAATATATTTTTTGCTGTCGCAATTCCCCCTGAAATAGCCTCGGAGAGGGGGGTCACAGATACGGTCTTCAGCAGCATGGTATTATACAGTATAGTAGAGTGGGGTCACAGATACGGTCTTCAGCAGCATGGTATTATACAGTATAGTAGAGTGGGGTCACAGATACGGTCTTCAGCAGCATGGTATTATACAGTATAGTAGAGTGGGGTCACAGATACGGTCTTCAGCAGCATGGTATTATACAGTATAGTAGAGTGGGGTCACAGATACGGTCTTCAGCAGCATGGTATTATACAGTATAGTAGAGTGGGGTCACAGATACGGTCTTCAGCAGCATGGTATTATACAGTATAGTAGAGTGGGGTCACAGATACGGTCTTCAGCAGCATGATATTATACAGTATAGTAGAGTGGGGTCACAGATACGGTCTTCAGCAGCATGGTATTATACAGTATAGTAGAGTGGGGTCACAGATACGGTCTTCAGCAGCATGGTATTATACAGTATAGTAGAGTGGGGTCACAGATACGGTCTTCAGCAGCATGGTATTATACAGTATAGTAGAGTGGGGTCACAGATACGGTCTTCAGCAGCATGGTATTATACAGTATAGTAGAGTGGGGTCACAGATACGGTCTTCAGCAGCATGGTATTATACAGTATAGTAGAGTGGGGTCACAGATACGGTCTTCAGCAGCATGGTATTATACAGTATAGTAGAGTGGGGTCACAGATACGGTCTTCAGCAGCATAGTATTATACAGTATAGTAGAGTGGGGTCACAGATACGGTCTTCAGCAGCATGGTATTATACAGTATAGTAGAGTGGGGTCACAGATACGGTCGTCAGCAGCATGGTATTATACAGTATAGTAGAGTGGGGTCACAGATACGGTCTTCAGCAGCATGGTATTATACAGTATAGTAGAGTGGGGTCACAGATACGGTCTTCAGCAGCATGGTATTATACAGTATAGTAGAGTGGGGTCACAGATACGGTCTTCAGCAGCATAGTATTATACAGTATAGTAGAGTGGGGTCACAGATACGGTCTTCAGCAGCATGGTATTATACAGTATAGTAGAGTGGGGTCACAGATACGGTCTTCAGCAGCATGGTATTATACAGTATAGTAGAGTGGGGTCACAGATACGGTCTTCAGCAGCATGGTATTATACAGTATAGTAGAGTGGGGTCACAGATACGGTCTTCAGCAGCATGGTATTATACAGTATAGTAGAGTGGGGTCACAGATACGGTCTTCAGCAGCATGGTATTATACAGTATAGTAGAGTGGGGTCACAGATACGGTCTTCAGCAGCATGGTATTATACAGTATAGTAGAGTGGGGTCACAGATACGGTCTTCAGCAGCATGGTATTATACAGTATAGTAGAGTGGGGTCACAGATACGGTCTTCAGCAGCATAGTATTATACAGTATAGTAGAGTGGGGTCACAGATACGGTCTTCAGCAGCATGGTATTATACAGTATAGTAGAGTGGGGTCACAGATACGGTCGTCAGCAGCATGGTATTATACAGTATAGTAGAGTGGGGTCACAGATACGGTCTTCAGCAGCATGGTATTATACAGTATAGTAGAGTGGGGTCACAGATACGGTCTTCAGCAGCATGGTATTATACAGTATAGTAGAGTGGGGTCACAGATACGGTCTTCAGCAGCATAGTATTATACAGTATAGTAGAGTGGGGTCACAGATACGGTCTTCAGCAGCATGGTATTATACAGTATAGTAGAGTGGGGTCACAGATACGGTCTTCAGCAGCATGGTATTATACAGTATAGTAGAGTGGGGTCACAGATACGGTCTTCAGCAGCATGGTATTATACAGTATAGTAGAGTGGGGTCACAGATACGGTCTTCAGCAGCATGGTATTATACAGTATAGTAGAGTGGGGTCACAGATACGGTCTTCAGCAGCATGGTATTATACAGTATAGTGGAGTGGGGTCACGGCCAGGGTCTTCAGCAAGAGATGCTGATAGTAAATGATCTTGACAGAAAAAAAGGCATATTTAGGAGAGGGAGAAAAATGTGTTACTATCTGTCTCATATCTGTGTGGCCAAAACGTTCATTGTCAATAAATCAGAACCACTATCTGTGGGTGCAATTGAGATGCACTCTACTCTCTCTTCTACACTGAATAACCTGAAAGCTATTAATTGTGCCTGGAAATAAACGACTGTGAGATAAAAAGGCAGTTCTGATTTGATTTGGGTAGGGATAAAAAAAATGCATGGAACCTTTACCAACTCTCTTCACAGAACAATCAAATTCTATATATTTCTTGAGTTTCTTTGCATGTGATGGCTGTGGCAATCTCTGGCCTATGGATGTGTCAGTTATACCCTCTTCAGTTAAACTGTGTCAACCCTTTACACTATCCCTATGGGTTTATCTCTCCAATGTTCTCTGAGAACATAAAAAATGTGGTGCTATATCTTGTCACAAGGTTTCTCGACATATGTCTGCTCAGTTGAGGACTTGAACCGAGGACAGGATCCGAAATATATATGGACTGAGTCCGTTCACGTCAAATATCCCCCCTGTGGCTCAAATGCAATTGGGCAAATGGTTTTAGAAGGGATTGCGGGGCCACCAGGAGATCAACGTGATACTTTCAACTACTACTCCGCAGTCCCAAGCAAAGTCACCTGCATCCTATAGACTTCTATGGGGAAGAACAGATAGCCATGCAATAATGCACACTAGGCTTTGCAATTTGCGATAAGTGGGGTGGCTGCAGCATGATGCAATCTCAGCCCATTGTCATTTGGAGAACTCCATCCCTTAGAAAGGCTCTTTAGAAAACCGAAATGACACTGAGAAATCCATCTTATCTGATCCCTTTTACATTGCACTGCAGCGAGGCCTCTGTGAGAAAGGGAAGAGATGTTGGGAGAATATTAAAGTCTTTCTGAATGAGCCTGGCCCTTTAAGCTACAGTCTATAGTCTCTGTGAGGCATCTCAGAATGAGAACATCACTTTCTCTTCCCGCAGACCGGTATTGGACCTTGCCTTGAATATTCATCACTTTTTATCTATCTGGAATGTTCAGACAGACGGAACTTTGAGTACACACTCAATATGACAAAATCAGCTTCGTCACTCTGCTGACTTCGTCTGGACGGAATGGGTAGGCTTTAAAAAACAGAGTTAAGGTAATAACCACAACCCATCCCTCAGAAAGTTGTCACTCGTCAAAACGAATGACAGAAATAATGTCTGAGGCAGAGGTAGCCTTGGATCTGAGCCGGGAGCTGGGAGGGGGCTCCCTTTGATTAAAGGCGTCAGTTTGGCTTGTTTGTTTTGCCTTCAGAATGAGTTGGTAGGGGACGGCGCATAAAGAATTTAGGTCCCATCACAGCTTTACCTGAGCCTGTATCTCTCTGGTACATTCTGCCATCTCCATTAGACACTGAAAGCCTGGGTGAGCAGGAGAGAGAGAAGGTGGGATGGAGGGGGAAGGTGGGTAGTGGAACTAAAAGAGGTAGACTGAGAGGCAATGGAGATATGGTAGAGCAGGGCTCTCCAACCCTGTTCCTGGAGAGCTACCATCCTGTAGGTTTTCACTCCAACCCTGTTCCTGGAGAGCTACCATCCTGTAGGTTTTCACTCCAACCCTGTTCCTGGAGAGCTACCATCCTGTAGGTCTTCACTCCAACCCTGTTCCTGGAGAGCTACCATCCTGTAGGTTTTCACTCCAACTGTGTTCCTGGAGAGCTATCATCCTGTAGGTTTTCACTCCAACTCTGTTCCTGGAGAGCTACCATCCTGTAGGTTTTCACTCCAACCCTGTTCCTGGAGAGCTAACATTCTGTAGGTTTTCACTCCAACTCTGTTCCTGGAGAGCTACCATTCTGTAGGTTTTCACTCCAACCCTGTTCCTGGAAAGCTACCCTCCTGTAGGTTTTAACTCCAACCCTGTTCCTGGAGAGCTACCATCCTGTAGGTTTTCACTCCAACCCTGTTCCTGGAGAGCTACCCTCCTGTAGGTTTTAACTCCAACCCTGTTCCTGGAGAGCTACCCCCCACATAGGTTTTAACTCCAACCCTATTCCTGGAGAGCTACCATCCTGTAGGTTTTCACTCCAACCTTGTTCCTGGAGAGCTACCCTCCTGTAGGTTTTCACTCAAACCTTGTTCCTGGAGAGCTACCCTCCTGTAGGTTTTCACTCCAACTCTGTTCCTGGAGAGCTACCATCCTGTAGGTTTTCACTCCAACTCTGTTCCTGGAGAGCTACCATCCTGTAGGTTTTCACTCCAACCTTGTTCCTGGAGACCTACCATCCTGTAGGTTTTCACTTCAACCTTGTTCCTGGAGAGATACCCTCCTGTAGGTTTTCACTCCAACCCTGTTCCTGGAGAGCTACCCTCCTGTAGGTTTGAACCCAAACCTTGTTCCTGGAGAACTACCGTCCTGTAGGATTTCACTCCAACCCTCATCTAGCGCACTTCATTCTAATAATTAGCTGGTTGATAAACGGAATCAGGTTAGTTACAACTGGGGATGGAGTGAAAACCTACAGGAGGGTAACTCTCCAGGAACAGTTTTGAAAACTCTTCAAAGAAAAATCCAGAAATATTTATTTTAAAAATGCTGAGGTGACACCGATCTAACATGAGGCAAAAGGTATTTTGGGGTTATAATATGGTTTGATAACCAAACGTTACACACTAGGGGGTCAAAGGGCGAGAACCAATTGGACTTTATAGGACAGACAGAATTCACACACAACCAGGCCTTTGACCTGATGAGCGTATGGAGTTGTTGGTGATGAATTGAAACAAGACCAGTCTGTGTATGAGAGATGGGACTCTGCCTCTTTGCCACTGAAATATTAATACCCCAAGGCTTGCAGAAATAGCGCATTCAGAGTTTGTTTTTGGGGGGGATGTTTATGCCAGGAATGAAAATGGTTTCCAATATTAAAGGTCAGACTTTCTATGGGGAACAATCTGTTTTTTTGAAGTGCTATTTTTTGTTCTGGCTTATCAGATCTGGCTATTCAGAGAAATGTGCTATGGATGGTATCTCTTGGCCTTCTCCCTGGCTGCATTCATCTGGGTGAATAGTCTCCAAGGACGAGCTGGCATTCACAGTCTGTCACGCAACCCATTCACTTCATCTCACCAAATGTCACGATACAGGTGGACAACAAAATGAACACGTACGCAAACCCAGCCTGAAGTCAATTATGAGCCAAACACACTTCAGGGATTTTGAAGAATTTTGTGTTCAGAAAAAGGTATCCTCAGTTGAATTTGTTCGTTCATCGTTTTCATTGACGTTTAGCTTAGTGACCCATGTATATTTATGAGTGTCACCCTCAAATTGAGTTCTGGCACAGAGATTAAATAGCAGATGATTACATTTGCATGCAGAAAACACATAGTTGAGAGGGCACGACTAATGCTACCTCCTAATTATAAGCTCATTCATGTCAGGTCAGTTAATTTGCACCAGGAAAATTGTCAACTTTACATGATTATGGCGTTATACTGTGCTTTGTAACAGAAAAAGGGCTACAGCTAATTCTGAGGAATAGAGCATCAATCAGAACAGCTCTTACTGTTTATCAGGAATGGAGATTCATTTGGTGCCCACAACGTAAGAGAGTCAGGCGATAACCTACAGTAGGTCAAGCACAGGAGATTGGTGGCATCTTAATTGGGGAGGACGGGCTCGTGGTAATGGCTGGAGCACTGAGGTCGAGTAAGTAGTTGACTTATTGAGCATCTTCAACCCTTTGAGGTTTATTAACCTTTGTTGTGAGAGGCAGTTGGAGATTCTACGTTCACTTCTCAAAAGGCATGAAGTGTGACAGTTCAACCGACGCAAAAAGCTGGCAGAAGATAAAAAAGGAACTTGACAGGATTCCATCGACCCGTCTTTCAAAACATTTCATCTCTAGAGTATTGAATACGGGACACGATCAGTTTTCACTGCTCTCAGCATACCCAGCCAACGGTGTGATAAAATGTGCTAATCCACCCATTTTTAAGCATCAGCAGTTTAAAGACGCTCGGGTAAACATATTGAACTTTGAGACACAGAGTGCCTCTACCCCTCAACAAAAAAATCTGCCTTAAAAAGTTGGGTTGATGTGGATTACTTAGCTCGCATTTCCATAATGGCGTTGTGAGATGTATTGCTCATAAATATCCCCTCTCTCTGGTGGAGGTTTGGAGTGTGATTATGAGGGAACACAGGCAGTCTGATAACATCCCTCACCCCGCCGCTGAGAAACATTACAGAGATAAATGTAGTTTGATTAATGAGGCTCGAATCCAATGCTTTCTCAAGAAGGAATCTGCGGAACAAAAAGGCAATTATGGGCCCAGAGACAAAATTGAGGGAATTCGACAAATGGGACTCAGGAAAAAGCCGATAGAGGAGGGAGCCTTCATCAACCAGCCTATCAACTGGGACACTTGTACAACTAATGCTATTAGACCAATGGTTCTTTTACAGGACTGACTGGACCCACAGTTTTTACTTGCAATGAGCTCTTCACTGCCGATACTACCTACAGAGCAGGCTATGCTGCGTAAATGTATTCTGTATAAAATCACATTGTGGCTCAGCTTATCCTTGAGCAAGGAGATTCTAATGACAGGAATTTGATGTCAGAATACACCAAAAGCCTTTTGTGAACACAACCTTTGCCCTGGTCATGATTAACTATGATTGTACTAATATACAATACTTACATTGCCAAATACCAAAATGTTGGTTCTGAAAAAAACGTTTACGTTAAATATAGAGAGAGCAATATACTATGGCATTTATCCTATGAAAACTCTCTACGTGAGCACATACAGTTGAAGTCGGAAGTTTACATACACCTTAGCCAAATACATTTAAACTCAGTTTTTCACAATTCCTGAATCCTTCAACAAGCTTCCCACAATAACTTGGGTGAATTTTGGCCCATTCCTCCTGACAGAGCTGGTGTAACTGACTCAGGTTTAGTGGCCTCCCTGCTCGCTCGCACATGCTTTTTCAGTTCTGCCCACAAATTTTCTATGGGATTGAGGTTAGGGCTTTGTGATGGCCACTCCAACACCTTGACTTTGTTGTCCTTAATTAAGCCATTTTGCTACAACTTTGGAAGTATGCTTGGTGTCATTGTCTATTTGGAAGACCCATTTGCGACCAAGCTTTAACTTCCTGACTGATGTCTTGAGATGTTGCTTCGATATATCCATATAATTTTCCTTCCTCATGAAGCTATCTATTTTGTGAAGTGCACCAGTCCCTCCTGCAGCAAAGCAGCCCCACAACATGATGCTGCCACCCCCGTGCTTCAAGGTTGGGATGGTGTTCTTCGGCTTGCAAGCCTCTCCTTTATTCCTCCAAACATAATGATGTTCATTTTGGCCAAAAAGTCATATTTTTGTTTCATCAGACCGGAGGACATTTCTCCAAAAAATACAATCTTTGTGCCCATGTGCAGTTGCAAACCGTATTCTGGCTTTTTTATGGCGGTTTTGGAGCAGTGGCTTCTTCCTTGCTGAGCGGCCTTTCAGGTTATGTCAATTTAGGACTAGTTTTACTGTGGATATAGATACTTTTGTACATGTTTCCTCCAGCATCTTCACAAGGTACTTTCCTGTTGCTCTGGGATTGATTTGCACATTTTGCACCAAAGTACGTTCATCTCTAGCTCCTAAGGATGAACCAGACTTGTGGAGGTCTACAATGTTTTTCCTGAGGTCTTGGCTGATTTCTTTTGATTTTCCCATGATGTCAAGCAAAGAGACACTGAGTTTGAAGGTAGGCCTTGAAAAACATCACCAGGTACACCTCCAATTGACTCAAATTATGTCAATTAGCCTGTCAGAAGCTTCTAAAGCCATGACATCATTTTCTGGAATTTTCCATGCTGTTTAAAGGCACAGTCAACTTAGTGTATGCAGACTTCTGACCCACAGGAATTGTGATACAGTGAATTATAAGTTAAATAATCTATCTGTAAACAATTGTTGGAAAAATGACTTGTGTCATGCACAAAGTAGATGTCCTAACCGACTTGCCAAAACTATAGTTTGTTGATAAGAAATTTGTGGAGTGGTTGAAAAACAAGTTTTAATGACTACAAGCTAAGTGTATGTAAGCTTCCGACTTCACCTGTATAAACAGCCTTAGGGGCTGTTGCTGCAGTACTCAAGGATGAGGGGGAGTAGGGTTGAAATAGGGGAGAGGATGAGGGTGATAAGGGGTGAATTAGGGCGACTAACTGTAAGTCGCTCTGGTTAACCTCTCTGCGAGTAAGGCTAGTTTCCTGAATTTCCGCCTGTCTGACGTGCTCAAAATAAACTGCCTGTTCCTCGGGCCCAGAAGCTAGGATATGCACATAATTGGTAGGATTGGATAGAAAACACTCTGCAGTTTCTAGAAACTGTTTAAAAAATGTCTGTCAGTATAACAGAACTGATATAGCAGGCGAAAACCTGAGGAAAATGTATCCGTAAAAAAAAATTGTTGAGCTTGGAATGACTTCCAATGCAATGCTATTGAAAGATCTTATTTCCGCCTCCTAGACTGCAGTTCCTATGGCTTCCACTAGATGTCAACAGTCTTTATACAAGGTTTAAGACTTGTTTTTTTTTTTAAATTAAGTATTTGTTGTCGTTCCAAGTTGAGCACCAGGGCAAAAGTAGTATTTTTTCAAGCGTGAATGTGGGCGCACTCTTCGTTCTTTTCCTTTGCTATTGAACATACTATTCTCCGTCTGAAATATTATCCTTTATTTAGATATTAGACAATTAATAAAAAACATAGTTTGGACAAACTTTGCTGGTAACATTTTGGAATCCTTTGTATGCATGTTGAAAGACTGGATTATTGAATTCGTTTTTGGGATATAAAGAAGAACTTTATTGAACAAAACGACCATTCATTGTGTAGCTGGGACCCTTGGGATTGCAACCAGAGAAATATCTCCAAAGGTAAGTGATTTATTTTATCGCTATTTTTGATTTTGTGTTGCTAGTGCTGGTTTGAAAGATATGTTGACATGGGGCTCTGTCCTCAGACAATCAAATGCTATGCTTTCGCCGTAAAGCCTTTTTTGAAATTTGACAACGCAGTTAGATTACCAAGGTTCTAAGCTAAAGAATCATGTATGACATTTGTATTTTCATGAATGTTTAATATTCTGATTTTGTATTTTGAATTTGGTGAGCTCCGATTTCACCGGATTTTGTCGAATTTGATCCCGCTAGCGATCTTCGCGCTAAGAGGATAAGAGTGTCTGATAAATGACTAACACGTAAATTAAGGCACTGTATATGGTTCAGCAAGTTGTTGTTTTTACACCTTGAGAACTACACTGTTCGCTCACAAGTCTCTCTCTCTTTTCTCTTTCTCTGGTCTTGAGGTGTGACTGATGATCTGTGTGAGAGCTGGAAATGGAAAGGTTACCTGGTTGAAGGTCAGTGGACGGAATGGGAATGGAAAAGTTACCTGGTTGAAAGTCAGTGGATGAGATGGGGAATGGAAAGGTTACCTGGTTGAAGGTCAGTGGATGAGATGGGGAATGGAAAGGTTACCTGGTTGAAGGTCAGTGGACGGGATGGGGAATGGAAAGGTTAACTGGTTGAAGGTCAGTGGACGGAATAGGAATGGAAAAGTTACCTGGTTGAAAGTCAGTGGATGAGATGGGGAATGGAAAGGTTACCTGGTTGAAGGTCAGTGGATGAGATGGGGAATGGAAAGGTTACCTGGTTGAAGGTCAGTGGACGGGATGGGGAATGGAAAGGTTACCTGGTTGAAGGTCAGTGGATGAGATGGGGAATGGAAAGGTTACCTGGTTGAAGGTCAGTGGATGAGATGGGGAATGGAAAGGTTACCTGGTTGAAGGTCAGTGGATGAGATGGGGAATGGAAAGGTTACCTGGTTGAAGATCAGTGGATGAGATGGGGAATGGAAAGGTTACCTGGCTGAAGGTCAGTGGATGAGATGGGGAATGGAAAGGTTACCTGGTTGAAGGTCAGTGGACGGAATGGGAATGGAAAGGTTACCTGGTTGAAGGTCAGTGGATGAGATGGGGAATGGAAAGGTTACCTGGTTGAAGGTCAGTGGATGAGATGCGGAATGGAAAGGTTACCTGGCTGAAGGTCAGTGGACGGGATGGAGAATGGAAAGGTTACCTGGTTGAAGGTCAGTGGATGAGATGCGGAATGGAAAGGTTACCTGGCTGAAGGTCAGTGGATGGAATGGGAATGGAAAGGTTACCTGGTTGAAGGTCAGTGGATGAGATGGGGAATGGAAAGGTTACCTGGCTGAAGGTCTGTGGACGGGATGGGGAATGGAAAGGTTACCTCGTTGAAGGTCAGTGGACGGGATGGGGAATGGAAAGGTTACCTCGTTGAAGGTCAGTGGACGGGATGGGGAATGGAAAGGTTACCTGGTTGAAGGTCAGTGGATGAGATGGGGAATGGAAAGGTTACCTGGTTGAAGGTCAGTGGACGGGATGGGGAATGGAAAGGTTACCTCGTTGAAGGTCAGTGGACGGGATGGGGAATGGAAAGGTTAACTTGTTGAAGGTCAGTGGACGGGATGGGGAATGGAAAGGTTACCTGGTTGAAGGTCAGTGGACGGAATGGGAATGGAAAGGTTACCTGGTTGAAGGTCAGTGGATGAGATGGGGAATGGAAAGGTTACCTGGTTGAAGGTCAGTGGATGAGATGCGGAATGGAAAGGTTACCTGGCTGAAGGTCAGTGGACGGGATGGAGAATGGAAAGGTTACCTGGTTGAAGGTCAGTGGATGAGATGCGGAATGGAAAGGTTACCTGGCTGAAGGTCAGTGGATGGAATGGGAATGGAAAGGTTACCTGGTTGAAGGTCAGTGGATGAGATGGGGAATGGAAAGGTTACCTGGCTGAAGGTCTGTGGACGGGATGGGGAATGGAAAGGTTACCTCGTTGAAGGTCAGTGGACGGGATGGGGAATGGAAAGGTTACCTCGTTGAAGGTCAGTGGACGGGATGGGGAATGGAAAGGTTACCTGGTTGAAGGTCAGTGGATGAGATGGGGAATGGAAAGGTTACCTGGTTGAAGGTCAGTGGACGGGATGGGGAATGGAAAGGTTACCTCGTTGAAGGTCAGTGGACGGGATGGGGAATGGAAAGGTTAACTTGTTGAAGGTCAGTGGACGGGATGGGGAATGGAAAGGTTACCTGGTTGAAGGTCAGTGGACGGGATGGGGAATGGAAAGGTTAACTTGTTGAAGGTCAGTGGATGAGATGGGGAATGGAAAGGTTACCTGGTTGAAGGTCAGTGGACGGGATGGGGAATGGAAAGGTTAACTTGTTGAAGGTCAGTGGATGAGATGGGGAATGGAAAGGTTACCTGGTTGAAGGTCAGTGGACGGGATGGGGAATGGGGTGGTCAAAGCCCCTCATATGCAGATGAGTGTCTGATGAATCCAACGTCTCAGATGAATGGGATGATGAGAACACACACACACACACACACACACACACACACACACACTCACACACACACACACACACACACACACACACACACACACACACACACACACACACACACACACACACATGCATGCACAGGCACACATACACACACAGAGTTGACAAACAGACGCCCAGAGATGGGTCTCTGTATGTTAGCAGGGCCATCACACATGGATGATTTCCTGAACACTTACTACATGTACAGTAGAGTTTCTAGTCTAGACATATGGCAACTCTGAACATATGATGTTAAGGTGAAAACAACATAAGACAAACAGACCAGGAGAGAAGACATGAGTTTAGTTCATACAAGCAGCACAACCACCATCGGGAATATTACTTCATTCTGTTACCATGACGATGTATCATTTACACAAGAGAATGTGTGATTGTGTGAGTGAGAGAAAGAGTCGGTGGGAAGCAACTAAATGTTTTCCATTTAAAAACCTCCCAGACACTTAGACACACAGTGTGAGCCATTCGTTAAACAGCAAGCTGCCACACAGCAGAAGAAGGTGCTGTGAGAACAGAACACACACCGCCTCAGTAGAAGGTCACTGTTCCACATCTGTTCAAAAGACAAAAGCCATGTTATGTCAATGAAGGTGAAAATGACAGTGGCGATGATGATGATGATGATGACTCATGTTAATGTAGAAGACAGCAAGACTCAACAACCCAAAACACCCTAAGAACACCTGCAGAGCCAACTTCAAAGGCAAATAATGTCAATCAACTGCCAGCCGAGGCCAATCCACAAAAAAACAGCCATAACAGACAAACAATCCCAGATGAACCAAATCAACAACAGCCTCAACAGACAAAACAAACAGCCTTGACCTCAGACAGAACCTCAACAAACGACCACAAAGACCACAAAGACATACAGTACAACCCAAGCCGAGCCCCCCTTTCCCCTACCCCCGCACATATCACACCGTTCCCCCCCACCCCCACACACCCTACCTGCTTGTTTTTGAGGTCGAGCGAGAGCTCGTAGTCGGAGGTGGTGGAGTGCGAGCAGGCCCCGTTGCGCTGCACCCTCATGGGAGAAGCTGTGTGGTGCAGGCTGGCCCTCCTCCCCGCCGCTCCCCCCCGGGCCTCTGCCCCATCCTCCTCCTCCTCCACCTCAGCCTCTACTGCTGCCTCCCCCTCATGCTGCTGCTCCTGCTGCGAATCCACCACCTCTTTCTGCTTTATCTCCTCCTCCTCCTTATCTCCTCGCTCTCCCTCCTCCTGCTCGAGTTCCCCTCCGCTTGGTGAGCGGGAGGCCGCGGGGGTGACCTCCTGCTGTGTTTCGCCCACGCTCGTGCCCTCGGGTTTAGGCTGAGGCTGGGGTTCAGGTTGGGGCTGGGCTTGGAGCTCAGGCTGCTGGGGTTGGACCTGGGGCTGGAGCTCCCCTTCTCCCTCTCTCTTTCCCTCCTCACCTGAGGGTGAGTCTGGAGGAAGGTCGTCGCTGCAGAAAGGAGGAGAAAACGGCAGAGTGAGGGTTCTGCTTCCTGCTGGCTGACCTTTGACCTCTTCTCCAGGCTGGCTGGGTCGTAGTAGGGGGTTTGACCTCTGTGTGAACCTCTCTCTGTGTCTCTGGTGATACGAGGTGTGTGCAGGGTCAGAAGAACAGGAGTCTGTCAGTTTGTCTGTGTGTCAGCAGAGGCTGTCCGGTATAGACAGCACAAGCACAGAACAGAGGACACTATACGACCACAGTGCATTTCAGTTTCAGTATTCAAAAGAGGACAGACACACTGCATCAACACCACACAGAGGAGTTATTATGAGGACACACCAAGAACAACTTTGGGGGAATCCGACAGCGACACACAGACATGGGGTACAGTCATGCAGCTACAGGCCTAGACTGCCTTCACAGGGGCAGCCTGAGGTGTGTGTGTGTGTGTGTGTGTGTGCCTGCATGTGTGCTTGCATTAGCAAGTGTGAGATAGCACGTGTGTGCATGTGAGCACCCGTGATAGTGTGTGTGCGTACAAGCGTGAGTGTGTTGGCTTTTAGAAAGGGAATGGGGATGTCCGTGAAGTGTGACCTGCCGTGGGCATTGCACTGTACACAGGACCACAGCATACTGTAGCTACTGTTGTGTTGTTGGGGACTCTGGGACTGTCACAGTGTTTGATGGAGTGACTGACAGAGTGGGGACTCAGCTGTCAGCGGGGTGGCTAGTGTCTGATATTACTCTGGGACCATGAGGCTCTCTCTCTTACTCTGTTGCTCCTCCCCTCTTCCTCTCTACTCTGCTGGCTGTTTCTGTATGACCATCACTCTGTTCTTCCCCTTCCTCTCTCATCTCTCAAATGCTGTCTAATCTCCCTTTTAAAAAAAAGTTGTACTTTTTAACCCTTTTTCTCCCCAATTTCGTGATATCCAATTGGTAGTTACAGTCTTGTCCCATGGCTGCAACTCCCGTACGGACTTGGGAGAGTTGAAGGTCGAGAGCCATGCGTCCTCCGAAACACGACCCTGCCAAGCCGCACTGCTTGTTGACACACTGCTCGCTTAACTCGGAAGCCAATCTCACCAATGTGTAGGAGGAAACAGCGTACAACTGGTGACCGAAGTCAGTGTGCATGTGCTCAGTCCCCCACAAGGAGTCACTAGAGCGCGATGGGACAAGGACATCCCAGCTGGCCAAACCCACCCCTAACCCGGATGAAGCTGGGCCAATTGTGCGCCGCCTCATGAGTCTCCCAGTTGCGGCCGGTTGCGACTCAGCCTGGGATCGAACCCGGGTCTGTAGTGACGCCTCTCTCTCTGTCTCTCTCTCCCTCACCTCCTTCTTGTGCTCTCCCCCGTCCTTCTCCCACTAGTCTCCTTCCTCTCTTTATACCCCCTCTCTCTCTCTCCACACCCCTCCCTCCTTACTTTCTAAACCTCAATCTCTCTCTCTCTCTCTTTGAATTGCCAAGGCCTGATAAAGCCTCTCACTGCCCCATAGTGGAGCCCAGAACCCCAGTGTTGCTGACAGACAATCTCCTATCACATCTCTGAAACTGACAGACTGATCACAGCGCTCTAGCCACTACACAATATTATTGGTTCTCCAATGTCCAATGTGTGAGCCACAACAAGTAACGAGCCAGTCTGTCGGGAACTACCAATAAAACATGCCTTGTCCTCTGATAGAAAAACACAAATCCATGGTAAGTATGAGAAAAATAATAACTTAGATGTAACATAAAGTATGTTTCTATGGGAGTGTGAATGCAAGACAAAGAAGTGTTAGTGTTCTCTAGATAAAACCTTTATAGGTCGGCCCACATTTCTGAGGGAAAGTGACTGAGCGTGAACTCCATCGTGGCAGCTTTTCATGTCTTTATCTGAGTTGCTGAGCCACTTTAGTGTTCTAGATCTACGTCAGGCCAGATGATGATTGATGTATGACACGGCCTTCATTTCCCCCCGGTTTCAACTCTGAGAGGAGTTTCATGGAACTGAACCACATGATTCAGTTCTTTCGGAGAGAATTCTGTGCTACGTTTGGTTCTTCGTCTTCGTAGCTCTACGGTCGACAGTTTCAAGAACTTGAGGAGTTTTCATGGACACATGAAAGAGAGCAAGAGAAAGAGAGAAAAATATAAAGAGAGTGAGGAAGATAGATTTTGGTATGCTAGGTAGGCACACACAGGCATGTGTTAAAGGCATGTGTCCTTGGTGCTCCGCAGTACTGCAGGGATGTGTTGTATATGTGTGTGTGTGTGTGTGTGTGTGTGTGTGTGTGTGTGTGTGTGTGTGTGTGTGTGTGTGTGTGTTTGTCTTTATTACTGTCCAGTATAATGTCCTTTAAAATGGTGGAATCCATCCTGGGGTTTCACAACACTCTCTGCTTAAAAGCTCTTGTTTAATGCACCATTAAAATGACCCCTGAATGTCTCTGAAATCGTGAATATTCAGGCCATGTTTTGGAGCGATCACATCACAATGCTGTGACCGTAGTGAGCAAAAAATCTGAACATTTCAGCAAAACATATGCAGCGCCGCAAACGAGTACTGGAAGAGGAGATTCCCCCCGAGGGTGCTAAAACAGGGCTCTGCAGCGAATACAGAGCATACTGTGGTGCCGCATCATCATCAAAGCAAGAGGGAAAAATCTAGCTAATTCACCCAAACCTCAGAGATGAAGAAAATGAACACAGAGAGGGGGGACTGGAGTGCTGTGTCATGTCTGTCTGTGTGTGTGTGTGTGTGTGTCTGTGTGTGTGTGTGTGTGTGTGTGTGTGTGTGTGTGTGTGTGCGTGGGTGTGTGTGTGTGTGTGTGTGTGTGTTTGTGTGTGTGTGTGTGTGTGTGTGTGTGTGTGTGTGTGTGTGTGTGTGTGTGTGTGTGTGTGTGTGCATGCGTGTATAAATGTATGTATGCACGTGTGTCTATGTATGTCTGCATGCAGCACAGTGCACTTGCTTACTTCTACACTGTTCCAATGTTTGCGCACCTCTTCCTCTTCCTGCATTCACCCGAACACACGATCCCACACGATCTATGCATAGTGCATTGCCAACAAAATCCCATTCTGTTTTCCTTTGTTCCTCACATACTGTAGGTCTCTACAACAGCTCTGCATTTTCACTGAACAGCTTGTGAGGCAGACAGAGAGTATCTTCATAAGGACAGGACGTGTTCTCATAATGGAGCTGGCGTATGAATAATGGATGGAGAAATAAAGCCTGGGCGCCTCGGCACTCAGCAGGTGTGGCTGGGCTTTCGGGGTAAAAATACATCCTGCCCGAGACGGGGAGTTATATTCTTGCAGGAAGAGTTTCCCTGTTTTTCTGTTGTCTTTTGTTGTCGTGACGAATCCAATCTCTCTTTCCTGTTGTTCGGCCCCTCAAAGAGTAAGAAAAGTACTTCTGATGATCATTGATATGGCATATTGATATCTAAAGAACCAGAGTAACAGAGGAAGGACATGGAGGGACTATAGTGTATACAACAGGGGCGATACAGTTTACAGAGGCAACAGGACAGACAGGTGTTGAGCATACAGACAATGTATGTTGATGCCATGCAGCTACAGACGAACAGAAGATCACACAGTGAGACAGTGAGACAGAGGTGTTTGCTTGCATTTGAAACTATTCTACTCCCTCTTCACCTCCACTACTATATCTTTACCTCTTGACTTATTCTTTCTCTCCTTAATAATCCATCTCTCCTCTTAGCTCCCTCCCTCCCTCCCTCCAAATATATAATGCTCCCTGCCCCCCTCGTCTCTCTCTCTCTCTCTCTCCACTTGCCTCTGTCCCTCTTCCCTTCCTTCCCCTCCCTCCTTTCCTTCCCTTCCACCACCCCCCCCTTCCTCCCTCCCTCCATATGCTAGTGGAGGCTCCTCAGAGGAGGAAGGACGGGTCCATCCTCCTCAGTGAAATTTCATAAAAATAAAAATAGTGAAACAAAAAAAAATGTTAAATAATTTTTAGATAAAACTATACTAAATATATTCATATGTCACCAAATAATTAATTAAAACACACTGTTTTGCAATGGTCAATAGTAACTTCAACAGTACTCTCTGGGGTAGCACCATGGTGTAGCCAGCTAGCTTCTGTCCTCCTCTGGGTACATTGACTTCAATACAAAACCTAAGAGGCTCGTAGGGCTCACCTCCTTCCATAGACCTATATGGTAATCATGACTAGAGGTCGACCGATTAATCGGAATGGCCGATTAATTAGGGCCGATTTCAAGTTTTCATAACAATTGGAAATCTGTATTTTTGGACACCGATTTGGCAAATGTTTTATTATTTAAAAATATATATTTTTTACACCTTTATTTATCCATTATTTAACTAGGCAAGTCAGTTAAGAACACATTCTTATTTTCAATGACGGCCTAGGAACGGTGGGTTAACTGCCTTGTTAGCGGGGTGCGCGCTAATAGTGTTTCAAACGTCACTCGCTATGAGACTTGGAGTGGTTGTTCCCCTTGCTCTGCAATGGCCGTGGCTTTTGTGGAGCGATGGGTAACGCTGCTTCGAAGGTGGCTGTCGATGTGTTCCTGGTTCGAGCCCAGGTAGGGGCGAGGAGAGGGACGGAAGCTATACTGTTACACTGGCAATGTAAAGTGCCTATAAGAACATCCAATAGTCAAATATGTTCTCATGTTCTGAGCAAGGAACCTAAACGTTAGCTTTTTTACATGGCACATATTGCACTTTTACTTTCATCTCCAACACTTTATTTTTGCATTATTTAAACCAAATTGAACATGTTTCATTTTATTTGAGGCTAAATTGATTTTATGATGTATTATATTACGTTAAAATAAGTGTTCATTCAGTATTGTTGTAATTGTCATTATTACAAAAACCCCAAAAAATGAATCGGCCGATTAATTGGTATCGGCTTTTTTTTGGTCCTCCAATATTCGGTATCGGTATCGGCGTTGAAAAATTATAATCGGTCGACCTCTAATCATGACAACTTCCGGAGGATGACCTCCAACAAATCAAAGCTTTTGCAATATGAACTGACATGTTGTCCATCTGATCATAGGATTAGGATTAGAGAATTCATGATTTTTCAGTCTGATCAACTGTAGGCTACTAATAACAGCAGCAGCATACAGCCGATGTGCCCTGTCCATCTGGTCAGGGTAACTGATTGGTAACGTTATGTATTTATAGTCCATTTGTGTGTCAGGAGAAAATGTGAATGTGATCAAATGTGTTTTATATTCAAAATTGGACTGGCTAGGCTGCCTATATGTTTTCAACCCAAAATGATTAACTGGAATTAATCAATCAACATAATACTGATGACAGAAGTGAGTAAACGTTTTATAAGGCCTACAGTTGCATAGGCCTCCATGATGCAAACATGCATAAAGCAAGCTCAGCCCTGTGAGTTCTATTGTCTGTTAGTTGTTGTCTCTGTATCTGGGTAGAGGGAATCCCTCTCCTCATCTCCTCTAAATGTAATTCATATGATATAAGTATAAGGTTGCTGCAGTTTGACAGGGTTTTCATCCATGTGACCTGATTAAGAAAAACTGGTCCCATCATAGCCCTTATAAAACCTTTTACAATTGATGAATCACTGTCATACCTTATAGGGTCCAGAGTTTTCCTAAACAGATAAGGAAAAACTCCAGACCCCAGGGGGTAAAAATTACCCCCCCCACACTCAGGGACCTATGGTGCCACCAGTCTGCTTGCAGTTGTCAGTTATCATCAGGTATGTGGATGATCAGAGATTTATTCAGGAACGTTTCTTGGGCTACTTTGATGTGTGAAGTGGGTGAGATGCGCAGTCTGTGTTAGACTGTGAATGTTGAGATGTCTGAGTTTAACTTCATGGAGAAGCTTGTTGTTCAAACCTACAACGGCACAGCTGTAATGGAATGTATCTGCTATTTGTATTTACAGCCAAGTCCCCTCCTGTTCTCTTATTAAGAGGTGATGACCACTCCACTACCATCGTCAACTCTCTCCTGACATGAACTGAAGCCACGTCTCATGTGCCCGCTCATCCACTGGCACATTGAATGTTTCCTCTCCAAGCACTG
Source organism: Oncorhynchus mykiss (assembly GCF_057628025.1). Lineage (NCBI taxonomy): Eukaryota > Metazoa > Chordata > Actinopteri > Salmoniformes > Salmonidae > Oncorhynchus > Oncorhynchus mykiss. Next base: position 68,821,910 of record NC_143036.1, read on the forward strand.
TGAGTCCCCCTGTCAATTTTCTCACATTACTGTATGTAGAGTCAATCTCATACAGAATCACATTATTACACATCAATGATTTGACTCTTTGCTCAGACTAACTCATTCTTAGGTCTTTTCTCTAACTGTGTAATGTGTTGTGTTATTGCTTTTTGTCTTCCCAGACAAATCCTGTCCTGCACTGAAGTCAAGCCTCTGAACACCTCAACTCATGCCTCATACTCTCATTTAATCACTGCTGTGATCCCTTCCCAACACTGCAAGTAGCCCTCTCATCTCCATTCCCCATAATAGTGTACTATACATGTCTTTATTAAATGCTTTAGGTTAAAATAATTAGGCTTTGACGATTTTTGAAACACACTTTGTCGTCTCCATGGATTCCATGCCTACACCGTGGGTCTCCCATCCTCCTCAATTGTTCAAGTCACCAGCCTCCACTGCCATATCCATCATGTTCACTGCCCCCTCCTCCATCTCTCTCCCTCCATTGTGGGCTAAGGAGATTGAGTGGTTCCAGGTGTCAGGGTGACTGACGGGGCAGAGCCAGGCCTTGGCTGTTGCCTGACACTCACTCTTCCCTCTCTCTCTCTCTCTCGCTATCCTCTCTCTCTCTCTCTCTCTCTCCCTCTCTCTCTCTCTCTCTCTCTCTCTCTCTCTAAGCTCGCTCTCTAACCCCTCTCTCTCTCCCTCTCTCTCTCTCTCTAACCCCTCTCTCTACTCCCCTCTCTCTCTCTTTCTCTTCTTCTCTCTCATGCTCTCTCCTCTCTTTCCTTCTCTTCTCTATCTCTTTCCCTCTTCCATTTCTCTCTCTCTTCCCTTTTTCTCTCTCTGCCAGGAGCCAGACAAGCGTAGCCAGCCTCCGTTGCATTGCCATTAGGATATAATTACAGTGCTGACGGCTTGCGCTCAACAGTGACCGCTAACGCCTGCGCAAGTCTACGTGAGGCGACCGAGCGTGTCAAAGCCAGGTGGGTTGATGGTTGCTTGTCTGCATTGTGTTTGGTTAGCTGCAATAGTGTTGCAGCAGTTTCCTTTCACGGTGACATCAAAGTGTTGGCTACCCGGGGTTGGGGTTTATCTACTGCATTGTCCATCCTCTTCGCTGACTTTACTACATACTGCTGTTGCTGCATTAAAGGGAAGATTCAGCTTATATGCTCCTTGTTTTCATGGCACCATGCATGCAGAGCGTTTTAGTATGTTTGACACACACAAAATGATGTGTTTTTAAAGGAACGTGTGTCCTTGGCGCTGTGCAGTATTGATGTGATGTGATGTGATGTGTGTGTGTGTGTGTGTGTGTATGCGTGTGTGTGTGTGTGTGTGTGCGTGCGTGCGTGTGTGCCTGTCTGTGTGCGTGTGTGCCTGTCTACGTGTGGTTGTCATGTGTGTGAGTCATATATTACTGTAAGTGTGTGTGTGTATTTGTGTGAGTGTAATTCTGTATATATATTTCTGTGTGTGTGCGCATGTGAGTGTACATTTGTGTGTGTGTGTGTTTCTCTCTCTGTGTGTCTGTGTTAGCATGCACAGGCCTCCCTGCTGTTTCCCCGTTGCCCCCGTATTGTGACACACCAGTTCCCTGCCGAAGGAGAGAGAACAATCTATTTAATGACCCCCCCCCCCACTCCCACAGTGTGAAACATTAACTACTCTCACGCCTCAGGCATCGCGGGCTCAAAAACTAAACATAATGATTATTAATTCATATCAAAATTCATTTTTTTTCTTCCTAGAGTGTTTGAGTAGGGATGAGGCCCTCTGAGTCTACAATCTCTTTTAGAGAAACCTTCAACTCTAAACACTTCATGGCACACAGAAGGCAGTCCCAGAGCTCTCTAGGTCCCGCGGCCATCTCGATTTGATGCTAAAGAGCCCCCTGTGTCCTAGTGTGTTGTGGTAGCACGCTGTTTCGCTCCCGTCCTGGTTTGTCAGATTCATATGAGTAGGATTTTAGTCATGACACCCCGCTGAGAGAGAATTCTGAACCTGAATGTTTCCCTGACGACAGTTATGTCACTTTGACGTTTTCGCTGGTATCGCTACTATAAACAACTCAGTTTCTGCAGTGTCATCAGCAGCAAACAACCAACAGAGATAGATTAGATATCTGGGCTCATGACCAGAGGGTTTCAGGGTTCAGATCTCAGATGGGATCATCGCCATGGAGACACAGAAAAAGGGCAACCTTTTGAAAGCCACCTCAGCAATACTGTATGGATGGCAAATTAACCCCCCCCCCACGTATGCTAAATCCATGCCTGAGCCCCAAAAAAATAAAAGTGTTGTTTGTTTCTTGTTGTGATGCTGTGCCCAGTTTACAGTTTGCTTACTGTAGCTAGTGTACACCACATATACCTTATTGTAGCTAGTGTACACCACATATACCTTATTGTAGCTAGTGTACACCACATATACCTTACTGTAGCTAGTGTACACCACATATACCTTATTGTAGCTAGTGTACACCACATATACCTTATTGTAGCTAGTGTACACCACATATACCTTATTGTAGCTAGTGTACTCCACCTATACCTTACCATAGCTAGTGTACACCACCTATAACTTACTGTAGCTAGTGTACACCACATATACCTTATTGTAGCTAGTGTACACCACCTATAACTTACTGTAGCTAGTGTACACCACCTATACCTTATTGTAGCTAGTGTACACCACCTATAACTTACTGTAGCTAGTGTACACCACCTATACCTTATTGTAGCTAGTGTACACCACCTATACCTTATTGTAGCTAGTGTACACCACCTATAACTTACTGTAGCTAGTGTACACCACCTATACCTTATTGTAGCTAGTGTACACCACCTATACCTTATTGTAGCTAGTGTACACCACCTATACCTTACTGTAGCTAGTGTACACCACCTATACCTTATTGTAGCTAGTGTACACCACCTATACCTTACTGTAGCTAGTGTACACCACCTATACCTTATTGTAGCTAGTGTACACCACCTATACCTTATTGTAGATAGTGTACACCACATATACTTTATTGTAGCTAGTGTACACCACCTATACCTTACTGTAGCTAGTGTACACCACCTATGCATCACAACTGTGATTTGACTGATTTGAGGAAATCTAATATGTTCAACCCGAACTCCTTGACTCTAGAACAACCCTACTCTCCTTCCGCTCTCTTATTGCTTTCTTTTCAGATTTCTAGCACCCTCTTCTTCTTCCTTTTCCTCCACCTCCTCCTCTGCTCCCTTCACCCTCTCCTCCTACTCCTCCCCTGATTCCCCTCCTTCTCCTCTGCTCCCTTCACCCTCTCCTCTGCTCTCTTCACCCTCTCCTCCTCCACTGATTTGCCTCTTCACCCTCTCCTCCTCCTCCTCCTCCCCTGATTCCCCACCTCCTCCTCCTCCTCCAGCTCATGAGTCGAGCATTAATCAGTTCATCAGGCAGAACACAAGGACAAAGACCAGTTACTGGCTGATTCCGCATAAATAATCATATTTCTCTCCCCCTTTGGTGCAGAAAGAAGAGTAGGCCTCATACATCAGCCACTATTCCTCAGTATGACTGGTGCAGAAAGAAGAGTAGGCCTCATACATCAGCCACTATTCCTCAGTATGACTGGTGCAGAAAGAAGAGTAGGCCTCATACATCAGCCACTATTCCTCAGTATGACTGGTGCAGAAAGAAGAGTAGGCCTCATACATCAGCCACTATTCCTCAGTATGACTGGTGCAGAAAGAAGAGTAGGCCTCATACATCAGCCACTATTCCTCAGTATGACTGGTGCAGAAAGAAGAGTAGGCCTCATACATCAGCCACTATTCCTCAGTATGACTGGTGCAGAAAGAAGAGTAGGCCTCATACATCAGCCACTATTCCTCAGTATGACTGGTGCAGAAAGAAGAGTAGGCCTCATACATCAGCCCACTATTCCTCAGTATGACTGGTGCAGAAAGAAGAGTAGGCCTCATACATCAGCCACTATTCCTCAGTATGACTGGTGCAGAAAGAAGAGTAGGCCTCATACATCAGCCACTATTCCTCAGTATGACTGGTGCAGAAAGAAGAGTAGGCCTCATACATCAGCCACTATTCCTCAGTATGACTGGTGCAGAAAGAAGAGTAGGCCTCATACATCAGCCACTATTCCTCAGTATGACTGGTGCAGAAAGAAGAGTAGGCCTCATACATCAGCCACTATTCCTCAGTATGACTGGTGCAGAAAGAAGCATGACTTAGTGCCACGCAGGCTGTTCTTGGGATATATGTGAAAATGTTGGTTTGTTAATGGTGGTGTTAAACATTGCAACAGTGGGACATCCCTCATACTGTGTGTGTGTGTGTGTGTGTGTTGCACAGAGCTTGGTGGCATAACAGGCTCTACGGCATCTGTAATAAGATACATTAAGCTGCAGTTGAACATCAGCCACCTGTCTGACGTATTCTTCTCCCTGTCAACAACACAAGAGAAACTTGTCCTGCAACACGACTAACCACAAAACAACGTAAGCTACCTTCACCTTTCTATCCCCCTTTCAGGTCAAAGGTCAATCGATGCATATAGTCACAGCTCCAACAGGTGACAAAGGGAGGAATATTTTGTGGTGGTGCACAAATCACAGTCAGCGATCACCTAGATTCTGCACAGTCATGCCATCAGAAATACATCAATACGCTTTAGATTCTGCACAGTCATGCCATCAGAAATACATCAATACACTTTAGATTCTGTAAGGGTCATCTCATCCCTTTGGATTGTACAATATATTAAAATCCATAAGGTCACTTTATATTTTAGATGTTGAATATCATTAAATGTAATATCATAAAAAAAAACAGACTATTAAACAACGACATTCCTCTCTCTAATCACAAGGTCAAGGGAAGTCTTATTTAATCTGTGATTTGACCCCCAAATACCCTCTAATTTACGGACAAATCAGCCATTAACGTTCTGACAGAGACCTTACAAATCGCTAATACCACCACCACTAATCAACCCTGTTGAACATGAAATGGTCCGTTCCGTAAATAGCTTTGACTGGAGGACTGTCATTTTCGGTCAAACCAAGTCAGCTAGGAAAGGGGTAAGGCACTGGGTTCTAGGTGGGTTACATGGGGTCTGAAAGGGTGGAGATGAGGTGAACGTGGGTGGCTACATGTTGCCTGGAGTGGAGACGTGTTGAATGTGTAAGACATGGTGCATTAAGAATGAGAGAGAAAGAGTGAAAGAGAGAGAGATGGAGAGAAATACATATTGAGTGAGAGAAAGAGAGAGAGAGAAAGAGAGAGTAAGCAAGCACCCAGGAGATGAATGACTACGGCAAGCTGCCAGTGACAAAAAGCCCAATCCAAACAGCTGTCACACTCACGCCATCTGAACTGGATCAGCACGCAGTTATTCACAAACCCCTTGACAACACACACACACACACAAACACACACAACAGAGACACGCACTCTCTCACAGAGACAATGACAGACATGACACACATACAAAACCACACAATACAAAAAAAACACTGAAACACTGTAAAAATGAGACAGTTCACCCAGATGTATCTGACTGCATGGGCGTTCTCTTTCTGAAACACCACACCTTTACGCAGCCCGTAAAGTGTTGGTCACACCAGCCTTCGCTTTGGCTCCCCCTCCTGTCCATCTCAAGAGTTCGTCATCGCTGCTGCCGCACCTACTGCTGGCAAATGCCCTTCACTCATCAACCATCATTACACACACCTGGTTCCAATCCCCACTCTATCACTGTATATATACTCCCTCTGCCATTTGTCTTTGTCGTCATTGTAATGTTACTTGTTTTCCTGAGAGGAATCTCCCCGACTATTTCCTGAGTACTTCATATTTTGCACTTTGGCGTTTTGTTTATGAAGATATATTTTGAGCACATCAGCGTTTGGGTTTTGTCCCGCTTTGATCTATGGTGCTTAAATACATTCGGTAAAATCTGCTACTGCCTCCTGGCTACTCTTCTCTACACCTGTGATAGAATGACCGACCCAAGAGGACAGGAAGCAGCAGGACATCCCAACCTCTCCGATATAGGAGAGATGCTCCGCCACCACGACTCGTGCCAGGAGCACCTCCAGGTTGCCATGGACGAGGTGATCCGGACCGTATGCCAGCTGCAGGCTTCCCTCACAGTTGTTCACAACCACCATGAACGCATCACTTTCCTCATCTTAGACTCTCCCTCACACTCCGTAGTTTTAGGTTTCCCCTGGTTACAGTTGCATAACCCCAGGATATTGTGGACAGAGAGGAGGTTGTTGGGTTGGTCGTAGGAGTGTCAGGGGAGGTGTCTCTCTGTGTCCATCTGTGCCACCTGCGTGAAAAGTCCGGACCAGGCCACCCACGTCCCTATCCCGGAGGAATACCGGGACCTACAGGTGGCTTTTTCGAAGACTCATCACCCATGGGACTGCACTATCAACCTACTGCCTGGTTCTACCTTCCCGCGGGGGCACATCTACCCACTCTCACATGCAGAGACCGAAGCCATGGAGGTCTACGTAAAGGAGGCTCTGGCCCTAGGATTCCTCCGTCCGTCCACCTCTCCGGGCTCCTCCACCTTCTTTTTTGTGAAGAAGAAGGACGGAGGTCTCCACCCGTGTATCGATTATCGGACACTGAATAAGGCAACTGTTCAATTCAGTTATCCACTGCCTCTCATACCCACTGTGATCGAACAGATGCACAGTGCTCAGCACTTTACCAAATTGGATTTACACAGTGCCTACAACCTGGTGTGCATCAGAGAGAGGGATGAATGGGTAATGCCCTACGGCCTGACAAATGCACCGGTGTTTCTATCCTTCATTAACAAGGTTAGAGACATGTTGGGTCGCTGTGTAGTGGTGTACATAGATGACACCTTGGTGTACTCCACTACACGCAAGCAACATGTCTCTCATGTCAGGTCCGTTTTGGAGAGGCTGATAGGGCATCGCCTGTACGCCAAGGTGAAGAAGTGCCTTTTCTTCCAGCAGGCAGTCTCCTTCCTGGGCTATCGGATACCCACAGCGATAGTGGAGATGGAAGAGCAGAGGGTCGGAGCTGAAATAAAAGATTACGCACAAAAAGCTTTTTCTCTCAAATTTAGTGAGCATTTCTCCTTTGCCAAGGTAATCCATCCACCTGACAGATGTGGCATATCAAGAAGCTGATTAAACAGCATGATCATTACACAGGTACACCTTGTGCTGGGGACAATAAAGGCCACTCTAATATGTGCAGTTTTGTCACACAACACAATGCCACAGATGTCTCAAGATCTAAGGAGAGTGTGCAATTGGCATGCTGACTGCAGGAATGTCCACCAGATCTGTTGCCAGAGACCATTTCTCTACCATGAGCCGCCTCCAACATCGTTTAAGAGGATTTGGCAATACATCCAACAGGACTCACAACCGCAGAGCACGTGTAACCATGCCAGCCCAGGACCTCCACATTTGGCTTCTTCACCTGCGGGATCGTCTGAGACCAGCCACCCAGACAGCTGATGAAACTGTGGGTTTGAACAACCAAAGAACTGTCAGAAACTGTCTCAGGGAAGCTTATCTGCGTGCTCATCATCCTCACCAGGGACATGACCTGACTGCAGTTCAGCGTTGTAACCGACTTCAGTGGGCAAATGCTCACCTTCATTGGACACTGTCACGCTGCAAAAGTGTGCTCTTCACGGATGAATCCCGATTTCAACTCTATTGGCAGATGGCAGACAGCGTGTATGGCGTTGTGTGGGCAAGTGGTTTGCTGATGTCAATGTTGTGAACAGAGTGCCCCATGGTGGTGGTGGTGGTGGGGTTACGGTATGGGCAGGCATACGCTACGGACAACGAACACAATTGCATTTGAATGCACAGAGATACCGTGACAAGATCCTGAGGCCCATTGTTGTACCATTCATCCTCTGCCATCACCTCCTGTTTCAGCATGATAATGCACAGACCCATGTCACAAGGATCTGTACACAATTTCTGGAAGCTGAAAATGTCCCAGTTCTTCAATGGCCTGCATACTCACCGCACATGTCACCAGTTGAACATGTTTGGGATGCTCTGGATCTATGTGTACGACAGTGTGTTCCAGTTCCCACCAATATCCAGCAACTTCGCACAGCCAGTGGGACAACAGGTGGGACAACATTCCAGTGATCACAATCAACAGTCTGATAAATGTGAATGTATGCGAAGGAGATGTGTTGTGCTGCATGAGGCAAATGGTGGTCACACCAGATACTGACTGGTTTAATGATCCAGGGCCCTACCTTTTCTGTTAAGGTATCTGTGACCAACAGATGCATATCTGTATCCCCAGTCATGTAAAATCCATAGATTAGGGCCTAATGAATGTATTTCCATTGACTGATTTCCTTTTATGATCTGTAAGTCAGTAAAACCGTTGAAAATGTTCCATGCTGCGTTTACAGGAAACCACCATAAACCAAACATAGACCAACCACAGACCACCTCCACTGCTCCAATCTCCAAGCCCCCCTATGAGTCTCCCCGACCCAGGTCAGATGCAGCGAAGCTGGGCTAGAGGTGGCTTTGATTCTCCCTCTTTGATTTGATGGATACAGCTCATTACAGTAATGCCATACCCAGCACCCACACTAGTGACTAGAGGCCTGCACCAAGCGCTCAGTCAGCCTGCGACACTGATCAATTCATTCAGCATATAAATCAAGAGACCAACACCCACCCTGATTACGTTAGGCAGCCATCTAGCCATTAACCCCAGGATCCTGTATCCCATTTAGTGTTGACACCTCCGTCCGCTCTGATGATGTCAGGGAGATTGATTTGTCCACAGAAAAGGCTGTGGTGTAAAAGGAAGTGGGTAAAATAATTAAGCAGCTGGACAATGATGTTGAGTGTTGATGCGATGGGGTTAGGTGGGTGAAGCGAGTGTGTGTGTGTGCGCGTGTGTGTGTGAATGTGAGAGTGAGAGTTGGGCTGTGTGTGTGTGTGTGTGTGCGTACGTGCGCCCATCACATCTAGAACGGAATTCATTCAGTCACAAATCTCTTTGGAAGGATCAGAGTTCAGCAAAATGTCATTCCACAACGTGTCTATCCTTCTCTCTTTAGACATCGATCAGATTTCTCATCATCACGATGTTCTCTATACAAGACAATAAGTTGACTCTCTCTTCGCATTCTCCATTCAGACAAGGTGAAGGTCATCTAGCTTAGCCACGTAGCATCTTTCCTAGTCCATGTCCTAGTCACCGCAGGCAGTTATCATGTGAGACCAGGTGGAGCTCTGAGCACGTTATATAACCTCTGGGGCCCAAATGCACATTCTCCGCCATATCTCTCTGAGCTCTGACATGGAACGGACAAAGGCATAGCAGCAAAGACATGTTTAAATCAGGAGGGAGACAGAGAGAGTCACATTCAGAGACACTATTCGGTTTGCCTTGTTATTTTCTTCCCATCTGGATATGACGTCTTATGAAGGCCTGTGACACAGCCAAAGAGGACAAGAGGACGTATTCTACTCGTTGGGGCAATTTGGTCATCTGGATATGACATCCTCCGAAGATGTGATAGGTAGGATAAAACGTGGTCCATAACCACAAAGTACACAACCAAAGAGAACAGGATGTACTCAAGAGTCAGACCTACTCACTAAGCAACGACAATACTCGACAAATCAATAGAGCCTAAGTAACAATGCAGAACCCCTCTTGGGAACAGATGGACTCTCCCGTGTGGAATCACAATGAAGGGTGGGACATTCTATTGTGCAGAAAATGGAGGAAGGGAAGTTGAGAATCTATTGTCATGGGCAGTCTTCAAACAGGAAGGTTGAATGAAGGTCATTAGGCCTATACTGTATGCATGATGTGATCCACACGTTGAAAGCATGTTGATTAACTATCAGGTGATTGTGTTGGAAACCCTCAGAGGATTCCACCTCCACTGAGTTTGTCCCGCCTTTTCCATTCCTACTCTCCATGTCTGATCAATTGAAATGATAGATTGGCTTTGGAGACACCAATCAATTTAGTTCCTATCTGGTAGGACAGTGAGAGGCCTCAGGGAGAGCACCACTGAGCTTCAAGCATCTAACATGGTGATGAAAGGAAGCGAGAGAAAAAGAGAGACAAAGAAAGAGAGAAAGACCGACAGAGAGAGAAAAGAAGAGTGGGAGTGAGGGAGAAGAGAGCACCACTGAGCTTGAAGGAGTTAGCTAACATGGTGATGAAAGAGAGAGAGAGAAAAAGAGAGACAAAGAAAGAGAGAAAGAAAGAGAGAGAAAGAGAGAGAGAAAGAAAGAAAACAGAGAGAGAAAAGAAGAGTGGGAGTGAGGCAGAGGAGAAAGGGAGAGGAGGGTTTCTGAATAAGAATGTTCAGGTATGTAAATCTGTGCATATCACCCTGACTGGACATTTACTACAGACTGTTCTTATCAATGTCACACTGATGAATAAGGTATTCAAACCCAAGTAGCTGCCTTTATCAGCAGTGAAGGTTATTTTTCTGTCGGGGGAGAGATCTGTAGTTCTGCTTGAGGTGAGGCTACAGAGTAAAAGACTGTACAACCAGTGTTCTCACACATCACACGTTTAAAAATGGATTTGCTTTAATTTGAGGTGTTGGAAAGAAGGTGTGATTGTCTGTGGACTTTGCCGCTCAGGGCTTCATCACACACACACACACTCACACACACACACTCACACACACACTCACACTCACACACACACACACTCACACTCACACACTCACACTCACACTCACACACACAAACACACACACTCACACTCACACACACACACACACACACACACACACAAACACACACACACACACACACTCACACACACACACACACAAACACACACACACACTCACACACACACACACACACACACACACACACACACACACACACACACACTGCCAATGGAACATCGTTTCATAGAGAATGGAACGGAGGTATGAAATATTCACAACAGATTTCCAGTTCAATCTTCTCCACAGGCCTTAGCCTTGGGTAAAGCAGACCACAAGAGAAGGAAGAGGGAGGGAGGAAAGGAAAAGAAAGCTGGGGGTGGCAGCTATTAAATATGTATGTGTGACATACAGCAAAGATCTTGACCGCAACACAAAACATCATGGGCCCGAGGGAGACCAACTGAGAAAAATAAATCACTGGACCGTACCATACGACCCACCACCATGGAACTACGTGGAGCAGCCCTCAGAATGTCCCTTCATAGTCCGTATTTATGGGATGAGGTTTTGTTGCATTTAACAATGGTAACTGCTAAGGCGCATAAAAATATTAACAACAAATAGATGGGAATCTAATGTACACCGTGAGCGATGCACTCGGTATATAGGCTTTGGCACTGGCGAGGCTAAAACAGCGATGCTGCGCGGTGCCGTGCTTCCACGTTGGATAGATTTATTTTAAAACTCTCATGGCGCCTGCCGTTTCAGACGGCAGGGATGACGCTCATTCACATCTCATTAATTAAACAAAAGTGTCACAGTGCTATTTTTACACCGCAGCATGTAAAGCTCAACACTGATGCATGACAATGAGCGAATGAGAGACGGGGATGGAGAAGAGAGACAGATAAAGAGGGAGACCAGAGAAGGGTAGAGAGAGAGAGAAAGAGAGGAAGAGAGGAAGAGAGATATTATGGGAGGAGAGAGAGATAGAGAGGCCGCTATAGAAAAAGTGAGCGAAAAGAGGTCGAGGAAGAGGAAGAGAGAGGCCTGGGGAAAAGGATTTGACTGTTCCTGGTTTGAGACTCTGCCTGCAACAAACATTGGCACAGTCCCTCCTGATTTCAAAGGCTGATCATCCATTATGAGGCCACGTTAAATCACATCGGACAACGTGGACAGCACTGTGGGAAGGGCTGGGTGACATCACACACAGAGAGCTGATTGGAAATGTCTAGCATGTACAGTTGACGTTGGAAGTTTACATACACCTTAGCCAAACACGTTTAAACTCAGTTTTTCACAATTCCTGACATTTAATCAAAATGGGTCAAAAATGTACATACACTCAATTAGTATTTGGTAGCATTGCCTTTAAATTGTTTAACTTGGGTCAAATTTCTCGGGTAGCCTTCCACAAGCTTCCCACAATAAGTTGGGTGAATTTTGGCCCAGTCCTCCTGACAGAGTTGGTGGAACTGAGTCAGGTTTGTAGGCCTCCTTGTAGGCCTCTTTTTCTATAGGATTGAGGTCATGGCTTTGTGATGGCCACTCCAATACCTTGACTTTGTTTTCCTTAAGCCATTTTGCCACAACTTTGGAAGTATGCTTGGGGTCATTGTCCACATCCTGACTGATGTCTTGAGATGTTTCTTCAACATATCCACATCATTTTCCTCCCTCATGATGCCATCTATTTTGTGAAGTGCACCAGTCTCTCCTGCAGCAAAGCACCCCCACAACATGACGCTGCCACCCCGGTGCTTTACGGTTGGGATGGTGTTCTTTGGCTTGCAAGCCCTCCCCCTTTTTCCTCCAAACATAACGATGATCATTTTGGCCAAACAGTTATGTTTTTGTTTCATCAGACCAGAGGACATTTCTCCAAAAAGTACCATCTTTGTCCCCATGTGCAGTTCAAACCGTAGTCTGGCTTTTTTATGGCGGTTTTGGAGCAGTGGCTTCTTCCTTGCTGAGCGGCCTTTCAGGTTATTTCGATATAGAACTCGTTTTACTGTGGATATAGATACTTTTGTACCTGTTTCCTCCAGCATCTTCACAAGGTCCTTTGCTGTTGCTCTGGGATTGATTTGCACTTTTTGCCCCAAAGTACGTTCATCTCTAGGAGACAGAACGCGTCTTCTTCCTGAGCGGTATGACGGCTGCGTGGTCCCATGGTGTTTATACTTGCGTACTATTGTTTGTACAGATGAACGTGGTACCTTCAGGCGTTCGTAAATTGCTCCCAAGGATGAACCAGACTTGTGGAGGTCTACAATTGTTTTTCTTAGGTCTTGGCTGATTTCTTTAGATTTTCCCATGATGTCAAGCAAAGAGGCAATGAGTTTGAAGGTAGGCCTTGGAATAGATCCACAGGTACACCTCCAGTTGACTCAAATTATGTCAATTAGCCTATCAGAAGCTTCTAAAGTCATGACATAATTTTCTGGAACTTTCCAAGCTGTTTAAAGGCACAGTCAACTTAGTGACTGTACACTTCTGACCCACTGGAACTGTGATACAAGCTTGGTATGTGTTAAATGTATTGTAATTTCTTCTGTGGAACGACAGAGAGTTGGTTCTCTCTCTCACATATACAGTACACGTGTGCACACACACTAACACATTCAGAGAACATCCTGGCCCCTCTGATCAGGAGGAGCAGGGCAGAGTTTTGGAGCCAAATACAGCAGGACGCACTGGCTTGTGACGTAAGGGGCCGCAGAGTCACACACACACACACACACACACACACACACACACACACACACACACACACACACACACACACACACACACACACAGGCCATAGACATGGCAGGACATAAAACAGAATCCAATCAGCTCAGTGAGAGGATGGAGAGACTGCCATCACACACACAAATCACACAGATGGAGAGAAGGGGGAGAGAGAGAGAGAGGGGACAAATAAACAGGCAGGGACAGAAAACAGAAAGAAAGTTCAAAGGAGCAAAATATTAGAGTAATAAATTAGTAGAATGTGAGAACAACAGAATGTTCCTGTAGGAGGAGGAGACAAAGAGTCATAGAATTCAAGATAGAAAGGGACAGAACAACAGAATGTTCCTGTAGGAAGAGGAAACAAAGAGTCATAGAATTCAAGATAGAAAGGGACAGAACAACAGAATGTTCCTGTAGGAAGAGGAAACAAAGAGTCATAGAATTCAAGATAGAAAGGGACAGAACAACAGAATGTTCCTGTAGGAGGAGGAGACAAAGAGTCATAGAATTCAAGATAGAAAGGGACAGAACAACAGAATGTTCCTGTAGGAGGAGGAGACAAAGAGTCATAGAATTCAAGATAGAAAGGGACAGAACAACAGAATGTTCCTGTAGGAGGAGGAGACAAAGAGTCATAGAATTCAAGATAGAAAGGGACAGAACAACAGAATGTTCCTGTAGGAAGAGGAAACAAAGAGTCATAGAATTCAAGATAGAAAGGGACAGAACAACAGAATGGTCCTGTAGGAGGAGGAGACAAAGAGTCATAGAATTCAAGATAGAAAGGGACAGAACAACAGAATATTCCTGTAGGAGGAGGAGACAAAGAATCATAGAATTCAAGATAGAAAGGGACAGAACAACAGAATGTTCCTGTAGGAGACAACGAGTCATAGAATTCAAGATAGAAAGGGACAGAACAACAGAATGTTCCTGTAGGAAGAGGAAGCAAAGAGTCATAGAATTCAAGATAGAAAGGGACAGAACAACAGAATGTTCCTGTAGGAGGAGGAGACAAAGAGTCATAGAATTCAAGATAGAAAGGGACAGAACAACAGAATATTCCTGTAGGAGGAGGAGACAAAGAATCATAGAATTCAAGATAGAAAGGGACAGAACAACAGAATGTTCCTGTAGGAGGAGGAGACAAAGAGTCATAGAATTCAAGATAGAAAGGGACAGAACAACAGAATATTCCTGTAGGAGGAGGAGACAAAGAATCATAGAATTCAAGATAGAAAGGGACAGAACAACAGAATGTTCCTGTAGGAGGAGGAGACAAAGAGTCATAGAATTCAAGATAGAAAGGGACAGAACAACAGAATATTCCTGTAGGAGGAGGAGCCAAAGAGTCACAGAATTCAAGATAGAAAGGGACAGAACAACAGAATGTTCCTGTAGGAGGAGACAAAGAGTTATAGAATTCAAGATAGAAAGGGATAGAACATAATGTTCCTGTAGGAGGAGGAGACAAAGAGTCATAGAATTCAACATAGAAAGGGACAGAACAACAGAATGTTCCTGTAGGAGACAACGAGTCATAGAATTCAAGATAGAAAGGGACAGAACAACAGACTGTTCCTGTAGGAGACAAAGAGTCATAGAATTCAAGATAGAAAGGGACAGAACAACAGAATGTTCCTGTAGGAGGAGGAGACAAAGAGTCATAGAATTCAAGATAGAAAGGGACAGAACAACAGAATGTTCCTGTAGGAGGAGACAAAGAGTCATAGAATTCAAGATAGAAAGGGACAGAACAGAATGTTCCTGTAGGAGACAAAGAGTCATAGAATTCAAGATAGAAAGGGACAGGAAATAAGTGTTGGTGGAGGTACTGTTGATAAAGTATACTATTTGGCATTTCAGATTTGAATGTTGGAAGTGAATCACTCACTAATACAGCATTCTGAAAGTTGGACAAACATTGTAAATGCATGACTCATACAGCAGTATCCTCTTTCAGAAGGGCCCCATGGGAACAGTACACATCACATACTATAGGTGTCACGCCCTGACCTTAGAGAGACGTTTTATTTCTCTATTTGGTTAGGCCAGGGTGTGATGTGGGGTGGGCATTCTAGGTTTTGTTTTTCTATGATTTTGTATTTCTATGTTTTGGCCGGGTATGGTTCTCAATCAGGGACAGCTGTCTATCGTTGTCTCTGATTTGGAACCATACTTAGGTAGCCCTTTCCCTACTTTCTTTGTGGGAAGTTAACTTTGTTTGTGGCACATAGCCCTTTACTGTTTTGTATTGTTTTTGTCGGCGTCATCCTAATAAAAATGAATATGTGCGCTCTACTTCATTCGACGGCCGTGACAATAGGACTGTATGTGCTTTTTCACATCAAGGTCAACACATGATAAAGTATCACAATCCTCTTGTTTTCAAACCAATTCACTGTGCCACTCAAAATTCTCTTCTATTCATATTCAAAAATGCTCAGAATTTATTGGTATCCTCCTTACAATAGCAGGTCTTTCTGTGACAGGAGGGAAAGCAGGAGTATGGGCCTTTGACGTGAATTGTGGCGGCTTCTCTTTCCCTCTCATCGCTTCTCTCCCTCTCTGGAGACACGAGAAAGCATTTGGGTGTGTCTCGTTTGTATGTTTCAAGGACGTTCGCTCTTTCTCTGCTGGCAGGGAGGTTAGGCCCATTTCTCTGCTGGCAGGGAGGTTAGGCCCATTTCTCTGCTGGCAGGGAGGTTAGGCCCATTTCTCTGCTGGCAGGGAGGTTAGGCCCATTTCTCTGCTGGCAGGGAGGTTAGGCCCATTTCTCTGCTGGCAGGGAGGTTAGGCCCATTTCTCTGCTGGCAGGGAGGTTAGGCCCATTTCTCTGCTGGCAGAGAGGTTAGGCCCATTTCTCTGCTGGCAGGGAGGTTAGGCCCATTTCTCTGCTGGCAGCGAGGTTAGGCCCATTTCTCTGCTGGCAGGGAGGTTAGGCCCATTTCTCTGCTGGCAGGGAGGTTAAGCCCATTTCTCTGCTGGCAGGGAGGTTAGGCCCATTTCTCTGCTGGCAGGGAGGTTAGGCCCATTTCTCTGCTGGCAGGGAGGTTAGGCCCATTTCTCTGCTGGCAGCGAGGTTAGGCCCATTTCTCTGCTGGCAGGGAGGTTAGGCCCATTTCTCTGCTGGCAGGGAGGTTAAGCCCATTTCTCTGCTGGCAGGGAGGTTAGGCCCATTTCTCTGCTGGCAGGGAGGTTAGGCCCATTTCTCTGCTGGCAGGGAGGATAGGCCCATTTCTCTGCTGGCAGGGAGGTTAGGCCCATTTCTCTGCTGGCAGCGAGGTTAGGCCCATTTCTCTGCTGGCAGGGAGGTTAGGCCCATTTCTCTGCTGGCATGGAGGTTAGGCCCATTTCTCTGCTGGCAGCGAGGTTAGGCCAATTTCTCTGCTGGCAGCGAGGTTAGGCCCATTTCTCTGCTGGCAGGGAGGTTAGGCCCATTTATCTGCTGGCAGGGAGGTTAGGCCCATTTCTCTGCTGGCAGGGAGGTTAGGCCCATTTCTCTGCTGGCATGGATGTTAGGCCCATTTCTCTGCTGGCAGGGAGGTTAGGCCCATTTCTCTGCTGGCAGCGAGGTTAGGCCCATTTCTCTGCTCGCAGGGAGGTTAGGCCCATTTCTCTGCTGGCAGGGAGGTTAGGCCCATTTCTCTGCTGGCAGTTGCGGTGAAAGGAGTTGGGGAAACATTGTTAATCGGGTCGAGACAGAGCACGACGGGGGAAAGAGAGAGAGCGCAATGCTTGGCGAGATGACTGTACACTGTTTCATTTTGGGGGGGGACACAAACTATGTTATCTCCACACACTCGCCGACACACACATACGCCAACCTCCCCCAAACTCAATCTCTCTTCACTGGTGAAATTGCTTTTCCAGGAAATGTTTCAGAGGTTTGTTTTCAGGGTGGGCAGGAATAAGTTAGGCCCATAGGTTGCGGTCGTCGTCGGAGGAAGGTTTCGCTTTAAACTATGAGCTTGGGAGTAGCGAGATGGGCGAGATGCTATCCCACGCCGAGGGGGATGAGAGGGTCCAAATTCAATTACGTTTCGCTGGGATGTGAAAGGTCTCTCTTCCAGAGCCAAGATCCCTTTCATGCTATGAACTCATTCCATCTTAAATCTTTGTATTTATTTATCAATTTACCAAAGTGGGCGGTTAAAGGCTAACACTCTGTTTGTCGGTGTCATGGAGACCGAACGAGGTCCTGGTGGATAGATGTAATCCAGAGAAGAATATGACCAAGCAGGCCGCAGTAGGATATAACTAACGTGCGTTTCATTGTCGTCTGAGAGGATGTATTGGAGACTCAAAGGTTGTTCGTTCGACACATTTAGTCAAAATGGTAAAGCAATAGCACCGCTGCGTCTTCTCATGATGACATACTGCCCTGTCATCAAAACGTCAGTAAAACCCTTCTTGGGCCTAAAGAAACTTCATAAACTTTCAGTGCCTCTCCCAAACCAATATGGCCACTGGAATTGCATTACTATCTGTCAGCCTGTCGGCAAGCCATTGGTTTTCTCTATTCTATGTGAATAGCAATGCAGAGCATGACGGTGCTGCTCTGTTTTGGGCCAACCACAACTGGGGATGACACATGTAAGCTATGACAAAGACATGAGTCCTACCGTCTCTCTCTCGCGCTCTCATTCTCTCTCTCTCTCCCTCTCTCTCTTTCTCCCCCCCCTCTCTCTCTCTCCCTCTCTCTCACCCTCGCCATCGCTCTCCCTCCCTCTCTCTCCCTCTCTCTCCCCCTCACTCTCTCTCTCTCTCCCTCTCTCACCCTCACCATCGCTCTCCCTCCCTCTCTCTCCCTCTGTCTCTCTCTCAGTTAACTATAACAGGGGATGAAGCGTGTGTAAAACATGACACACTTGTCAGAGAAATGACACGCTGTAGTAGGAGACTGACACGGCATAACATGCCGGCTTCACCAGGGAATGACTCAAAGTTAACGCTGTAGCTGCATGTCAGAGAAGCAGTGGCATATGGTAAACAATTGTGACAGATTAAACAGGAAAAGTAGGTGCCGTGGTTACCGTTTCCCAAAACGATTCCACTTACCGGGTCAACAGTGAATAGAGGTGAATTGATGTGAATTTGCGTGACTGTTTGGCAAATAATTCCACCCAAATCCCTGTGTCTGTTCCTTCCTGTTACAGATTGCCTTATCATTCATAATACAGTAAACGAACACAAAGCATAGAGAGCAGCTTAGCCGTGGGGTTGGCCGTCATCTGCAATATCTACTTCTGTCCCTAACCCCTGTCCCCCTGTCGCAAGGTGACCTCCCACGACAGACGCACGTTCCCTTCCTGCTTGCTGTCAAACGCCAACGTGCGGACACTTCTCTCCCTTTCTTTCTCTCTCCCTCTCTTTCGGTCCACATCTCCCTCTCTCACTTCCCTTGGCAACAGGAAAGGTGGGGCCCACTGTCACTGTCTCAGGCCGGCTCCTCCCCTCTGCTCCAAGCTGCAGCGCTGCTGATCGACAGCCAGGGCCTGCACAGAGCTGTCACGACAGGAACAGTGTCATGATGTATGATGTATCTGGCCCTGAACAAGGCTGACCTTCACCCCAGGACACTTTGCAGAGGAACACTCTTTACATGCAGTACCTAAGGAGGGTGTTTACTGGGTAGGATGGTGTTGGATGTGGTTCTAGCTCGTCCGTGCACTCACACACGCGCACGCATGCACATGCACACACACACGTCAGGCTCATTTTCGGGTCCCAATGTCCTCACATCTGTCTCCCAGTGTGCACCATCATTCTACCCCCATTCTGAACACACACAAGGGCTTTAGAATTAGTGAGATGAATATTTGCCCTTTGTTGCTGTAGCTACCGGTCTGGTGGGCAGACGGATAGAAGAGGGCACCAGATGCCCGTATTGGGCATTTCACTCATTATCTTAATGGAGCAGGCTGGCACAGTATGGCCGGACTGGCATAAGCAGTGTGAGGGGTGGGTACTGGGCACTATGAACCATATGAACCAGATTCATGAGTGTATTGCTGCCAGAACTAAACTTAATTAGTGGACTGACCCGCACAGACCCAACAGAACAGACGGCCAATGGACAGGACAATTGTCCATTTCTAGCTTGTGTTCTAACAGATGTCAGTCTCCTGGAATGGCAGGATCGCAGACCAAAAAGTCACCCTCTGTTGGAGCAACAGTATTCTATTTCCATGTACATCCAGGGAGAGGACGTTAGAATCCAGGACACACATGTACATCCAGGGAGAGGACGTTAGAATCCAGGACACACATGTACATCCAGGAAGAGGACGTTAGAATCCAAGACACACATGTACATCCAGGGAGAGGACATTAGAATCCAGTACACACATGTACATCCAGGGAGAGGACATTAGAATCCAGTACACACATGTACATCCAGGGAGAGGACGTTAGAATCCAGTACACACATGTACATCCAGGAAGAGGACGTTAGAATCCAAGACACACATGTACATCCAGGGAGAGGACGTTAGAATCCAGTACACACATGTACATCCAGGGAGAGGACATTAGAATCCAGTACACACATGTACATCCAGGGAGAGGACGTTAGAATCCAGTACACACACATGTACACTATTCACACGACAACGAGACTTATCACACAGCAGGCAGGCTTAGGTTGTGCTATTGACTGGCCTGCATATTGGTGTTCTGGGACCCTAGAGACGATAGAATCTAATAGCATGGCAGACCATTAAAGAGAGGGAAAGAAAGAGAGAGAGAAAGAGAGAGGCATAAATAGAGAGAGGGTAAAGAAAAAAATGATTACAATTATTCCAAATTAATAAGCATTCCAATTAAGTAGATATACCAATTGAAGGAATGCAAATGAGAAGTGTGAGGGTCTTCTGTGCCTCCAGGTAATCAAAAGGATCCCTGGCCACACAGTGTATAAGAGACAGGAAGTGGGCTTTAATCCGAATACAGGCTTCACGGTGGTAATGATTTCCACTTTGTTATTTTCAATGTGCGTCATCACTTCTACCAGGGGACCCAATTTACACTGAGAAATGGGAAACATTAAGGCAACTGTTTCTTTTTTTCCTTGCCTTTCGGACGCTCGGATTCAGAATGGTTATTATGGAGCAGTAAGCTACCGCTCTAACTTGAGGAAGGAGTGAGGCACGGAGTCCTTTCCAATGCCACTTTCTAGAAGCAGTAAGGGGGGAGTGCCCTTAACTTCCAAACCTGAGGAAAGGGTTAGACTGAATACATCTCTGAGAGCCATAGGATATTATGTCTGCAGGACATGGAAGTGTTATTCAATTTGTTTTTTTATGATTTCGCTATGCAGACCCAGTTCTGAAACATACCCATTAACGAATCCAAATGTATCATTACCCGACACACATCACCTTGGAGAAAGTACCAATTTGCCACAGTTCTTTGTGCCACATTATCAACCATCCATAATGACTAGGAGCCTACCACACTGACTGCACAGTAGTACAGTAAAGTGCCTGTGAGTTCCTGCCCTCTTTGCTCCACCACCCCAAAAATATTGGAAGTCCTTCACTTTCACTGCGCTTTCAGATCCTTTGGCGAGATGAAAGGCTTTATGCAGATGAAAGTTTGGATTCGCTCAACTGAAGCTTCTCAAAAAGAGCTTCTTCTTGTGGCCTAGGCCCGGGTATAACTCCCTCTTCAGATTCAGAGTCCCAGCTCTGGCACGTCAAGCCCCAACGCAGCCGATCAGCATGTTGGCAAACTCGTCAAAGCGACAGTGCTTTCATCAAATCTCCTCCTCTAAAACCTCCCTGCTTTGCTGCTGAACAGGTAAGCCAGCAGAGTCATGACGGTACAGAAGGGGGGCTCAATCTAGACTCCAGAGACTGTGGATTCACCACTACAGTGACTGTACCACTGTTCTTCAAAAGAGACCACGAGTAGATATTACAAAACGCAGGAGAGGACTGTGGAGGGATCTTATGTTACACAATGCAGGAGAGGACTGTGGAGGGATCTTATGTTACACAATGCAGGAGAGGACTGTGGAGGGATCTTATGTTACACAATGCAGGAGAGGACTGTGGAGGGATCTTATATTACACAATGCAGGAGAGGACTGTGGAGGGATCTTATGTTACACAATGCAGGAGAGGACTGTGGAGGGATCTTGTGTTACACAATGCAGGAGAGGACTGTGGAGGGATCTTGTGTTACACAATGCAGGAGAGGACTGTGGAGGGATCTTATGTTACACAATGCAGGAGAGGACTGTGGAGGGATCTTATGTTACACAATGCAGGAGAGGACTGTGGAGGGATCTTGTGTTACACAATGCAGGAGACGACTGTGGAGGGATCTTATGTTACACAATGCAGGAGAGGACTGTGGAGGGACCTAATGTTACACAATGCAGGAGAGGACTGTGGAGGGATCTTATGTTACACAATGCAGGAGAGGACTGTGGAGGGACCTAATGTTACACAATGCAGGAGAGGACTGTGGAGGGATCTTATGTTACACAATGCAGGAGAGGTCTGTGGAGGGATCTTATGTTACACAATGCAGGAGAGGACTGTGGAGGGATCTTATGTTACACAATGCAGGAGAGGTCTGTGGAGGGATCTTATGTTACACAATGCAGGAGAGGACTGTGGAGGGACCTTATGTTACACAATGCAGGAGAGGACTGTGGAGGGATCTTATGTTACACAATGCAGGAGAGGACTGTGGAGGGATCTTATGTTACACAATGCAGGAGAGGACTGTGGAGGGATCTTGTGTTACACAATGCAGAAGAGGACTGTGGAGGGACCTTATGTTACACAATGCAGGAGAGGACTGTGGAGGGATCTTATGTTACACAATGCAGGAGAGGACTGTGGAGGGATCTTATATTACACAATGCAGGAGAGGACTGTGGAGGGATCTTATGTTACACAATGCAGGAGAGAACTGTGGAGGGATCTTATATTACACAATGCAGGAGAGGACTGTGGAGGGATCTTATGTTACACAATGCAGGAGAGGACTGTGGAGGGATCTTATGTTACACAATGCAGGAGAGGTCTGTGGAGGGATCTTATATTACACAATGCAGGAGAGAACTGTGGAGGGATCTTATGTTACACAATGCAGGAGAGGACTGTGGAGGGATCTTATGTTACACAATGCAGGAGAGGACTGTGGAGGGACCTAACGTTACACAATGCAGGAGAAGACTGTGGAGGGACCTAATGTTACACAATGCAGGAGAGGATTGTGCAGGGATCTTTTGTTACACAATGCAGGAGAGGACTGTGGAGGGATCTTATGTTACACAATGCAGGAGAGGACTGTGGAGGGATCTTATGTTACACAATGCAGGAGAGGACTGTGGAGGGATCTTATATTACACAATGCAGGAGAGGACTGTGGAGGGATCTTATGTTACACAATGCAGGAGAGGACTGTGGAGGGAGATAATGTTACACAATTCAGGAGAGGACTGTGGAGGGAGATAATGTCACACAATGCAGGAGAGGACTGTGGAGGGAGATAATGTCACACAATGCAGGAGAGGACTGTGGAGGGAGATAATGTCACACAATGCAGGAGAGGACTGTGGGGGGAGATAATGTTACACAATGCGTGTGTGTGTGTTTATGTCCGCTTGTTCTCTGCTGCATTCCAAGCACGTAAAAGACACACCCTCTCCCCTCAGCTCTCAAATGAAGTGGACACTTCTGATGACATATCATGACATATGATGAGTTGACGCTTGCAGGGCGAGGGAAGAATGAGTTCATGTTAAATGAACCGCCCTTGTCCAGAAATGCGTCAGTCGCTTGTCCCACGGTAGTGTTTTCAGTCATCTTGGAACCACTAGTAGATGTTGTGTGTGGTTTATATGCTCTACAGTCACTTATGATTGTATTTCAGATCTTGGTTAGAAGACAACGCATCCGCAGACATCAAATTCTAGCCATCCGACGATATCAGGTAAATAGTCTGTGTTTTATAAATGGCCAATAAGCATAAAACACCATTGTATAAGGAATTATCAACTTGATCTCATACTGAGAAATATGGTAGGCCACTTGATTTCAACATCTGAACAGAGTGGACAGAATAGCATGCTGTTCAGACACATGGAGACAGACAGAAGGGTGTGTTCATAACAATTCAACTGTCAACCTTGTTAGCTAGAAAATAGAGCCAAGTTGACTAAACTTGAAATATAAAGATTAGCTGGCTACTCAATAGCACATGGGCTTGAGAGATTGTTGATGAGACCTGTGCTAATTTTCTATAGCCTAATGCCTGCTACAATAAGTTAGTCATGATTAGTGAATGTGCATTATGCATGGTTCTGGTTAAAAAAGGGTTCTAGTTAAAAAAGGGTTCTGGTTAAAAAAGGGTTCTAGTTAAAAAAGGGTTCTAGTTAAAAAAGGGTTCTAGTTAAAAAAGGGTTCTAGTTAAAAAAGGGTTCTGGTTAAAAAAGGGTTCTAGTTAAAAAAGGGTTCTAGTTAAAAAAGGGTTCTAGTTAAAAAAAGGGTTCTGGTTAAAAAAGGGTTCTAGTTAAAAAAGGGTTCTGGTTAAAAAAGGGTTCTAGTTAAAAAAGGGTTCTGGTTAAAAAAGGGTTCTAGTTAAAAAAGGGTTCTAGTTAAAAAAGGGTTCTAGTTAAAAAAGGGTTCTAGTTAAAAAAGGGTTCTAGTTAAAAAAGGGCAATTTAATAGACAGACTTGAACACCAGATCAGTGATTATTGCAACAAGAACAAAAAGTAGGTTAAATCATTTTGATAAACAAATGAAGTTATTAGTGGGTCTTATACACGACATGGCCTAAAGTATGTGAACATGCGTTGATTGAGTTGATTTGGCTATTTCAACTACACTTGCTGACAGGTGTATACAATAGAGCACACAGCCATGCAATCTCCATAGACAAACATTTGCAGTAGAATGGCCCATACTGAAGAGCTCAGTGACTTTCAACATGGCACCGTCATAGGATGCCACCTTTCCAACAAGTTAGTTCATCAAATTTCTTCCCCGCTAGAGCTGCCCTGTTCAACTGTGAATGCATAGTCCCAAATACAAAGTTTGGTGGAGGAGGAATAATGGTCTGGGACTGTTTTTCATGGTTTGGGCTAGGCCCCTTAGTGATGGGAAATCTTAACACTACAGCAAACAATGACATTCTAGATGATTCAGTGCTTCCACCTTTGTGGCAACAGCTTGGGGAAAGCTCTTTCCTGTTTCAGCAGGACAATGCCCCCGTGCACAAAGCGAGGTCCATACAGAAATGGTTTGTCGAGATTGGTTCGTAAGAACTTAACTGGCCTGCACACATCCCTGAACTCAAGCCCATCGAACACCTTTGGGATGAATTGAAACACTGCGACTGCGAGCCAGACCTAATCGCTCAACATCAGTGCCCAACCTCACTAATGCACTTGTGGCTGAATGGAAGCAAGTCCCCCTGCAGCAATGTTCCAACATTTAGTGGAAAGCCTTCCCCCGAAGAGTGGAGGCTGTTATAGCAGCAAAGAGGGGACCAACTCCATAATAACGGCCATGATTTTGGAATGAGATGTTCGAAGAGCATACTTTGCATACTTTTGACAAGGTAGTATATTTAGCCTAGTTATAACTTCACAAGCCCTGAATTCATTAAATTATTGCCGACTGTTTGAAACGCTGTGTATTTGACCTTTGATTCTACAGCAATACTTATTTAGAGAAAATATATCTCTAAATAAGAGAACATCTGCATTCAAATGAAGATACTGTAAACGGTGAATTCGGAAACTATTCAGATGCCTTGACTTTTTACAAAAAAAAATGAAAAGCAGGTTTTCATCAAGGATCTCTCTGTACTTTGCTCCGTTCATCTTTCCCTCGATCCTGACTAGTCTTACAGTCCCTGCCGCTGAAAAACATCCCCACAGCATGATGCTGCCACCACCGGATTACAAAAAGAGAACCAGCCCCGTCGCGGACATCGACGTCTTGCTCCCAGACAAATTAAATGACTTCTTTGCTCGCTTTGAGTACAATACAGTGCCACAGACACCGCCCGCTACCAAAGCCTGCGGCCTCTCCTTCACCGTGGTCAACGTGAGTAAAACATTTCAACCTGTTATCCCTCGCAAGGCTGCCGGCCCAGAAGGTAGACCTAGCCCCGTCCTCAGGTAGTAAACCCAAAATGGCTTTGTAAATAAAAGTATACCAGTACCTGAGCCTACGAGTGACTAGAGAAGTCCAGCCAACCCTGGTATACAAAGTGCAGTGGTGTGTAAGGGTTTTGCAGTTTAAAATAAATCTCAAAGTGGCATGGTAAAGGGTGTCAATTGATCTCAAACACTGAGCGGAAGCATTCATATATAAAATATCCCCATAGTCTAGTAAAGGCATAAATGTAGCTTGATACTAGCCTCCTTCTGGCTTCAAAAGAAAATCAGGCCTTATTCCTTAAATAAAATCCCAATTTCAGCTTAAATTTTTTTGTAAATTGTTGAATAGGCAATTTAAAAGAGAGGCCGTCATCAATTAAAATTCCAAGATATTTATATGAGGTTACAACCTCAATCTCCTTGCCCTGACAGGTAGTAAGAGGAGAAAGGTTCAGAGGTCTATTTCTTGCTTTAGAAAACACCATTGGTTTAGTTTTCTCAGTATTGAGGATAAGCTTCAATTGACACAAGGTATGTTGAACAGTATAAAAAGCAGTTAGCAAGTTCTGGAAAGCTTTTGTAAGAGACGAGGCACAACAGTAAATAACAGTATCATCAGCATAAAAATGAAGTTGCGCATTTTGGACATTTTTGTCTAAATAATGTACAGTGCCTTGCGAAATTATTCGGCCCCCTTGAACTTTGCGACCTTTTGCCACATTTCAGGCTTCAAACATAAAGATATAAAACTGTATTTTTTTGTGAAGAATCAACAACAAGTGGGACACAATCATGAAGTGGAACGACATTTATTGGATATTTCAAACTTTTTTAACAAATCAAAAACTGAAAAATTGGGCGTGCAAAATTATTCAGCCCCTTTACTTTCAGTGCAGCAAACTCTCTCCAGAAGTTCAGTGAGGATCTCTGAATGATCCAATGTTGACCTAAATGACTAATGATGATAAATACAATCCACCTGTGTGTAATCAAGTCTCCGTATAAATGCACATGCACTGTGATAGTCTCAGAGGTCCGTTAAAAGCGCAGAGAGCATCATGAAGAACAAGGAACACACCAGGCAGGTCCTAGATACTGTTGTGAAGAAGTTTAAAGCCGGATTTGGATACAAAAAGATTTCCCAAGCTTTAAACATCCCAAGGAGCACTGTGCAAGCGATAATATTGAAATGGAAGGAGTATCAGACCACTGCAAATCTACCAAGACCTGGCCGTCCCTCTAAACTTTCAGCTCATACAAGGAAAAGACTGATCAGAGATGCAGCCAAGAGGCCCATGATCACTCTGGATGAACTGCAGAGATCTACAGCTGAGGTGGGAGACTATGTCCATAGGACAGCAATCAGTCGTATATTGCACAAATCTGGCCTTTATGGAAGAGTGGCAAGAAGAAAGCCATTTCTTAAAGATATCCATAAAAAGTGTTGTTTAAAGTTTGCCACAAGCCACCTGATGAAACCAAAATGTAACTTTTTGGCAACAATGCAAAACGTTATGTTTGGCGTAAAAGCAACACCCTGAACACACCATCCCCACTGTCAAACATGGTGGTGGCAGCATCATGGTTTGGGCCTGCTTTTCTTCAGCAGGGACAGGGAAGATGGTTAAAATTGATGGGAAGATGGATGGAGCCAAATACAGGACCATTCTGGAAGAAAACCTGATGGAGTCTGCAAAAGACCTGAGACTGGGACGGAGATTTGTCTTCCAACAAGACAATGATCCAAAACATAAAGCAAAATCTACAATGGAATGGTTCAAAAATAAACATATCCAGTTGTTAGAATGGCCAAGTCAAAGTCCAGACCTGAATCCAATCGAGAATCTGTGGAAAGAACTGAAAACTGCTGTTCACAAATGCTCTCCATCCAACCTCACTGAGCTCGAGCTGTTTTGCAACGAGGAATGGGAAAAAAATGTCAGTCTCTCGATGTGCAAAACTGATAGAGACATACCCCAAGCGACTTACAGCTGTAATCGCAGCAAATTAACTTAAGGGGGCTGAATAATTTTGCACGCCCAATTTTTCAGTTTTTGATTTGTTAAAAAAGTTTGAAATATCCAATAAATGTCCTTCCACTTCATGATCGTGTCCCACTTGTTGTTAATTCTTCACAAAAAAATACAGTTTTATATCTTTATGTTTGAAGCCTGAAATGTGGCAAAAGGTCGCAAAGTTCAAGGGGGCCGAATACTTTCGCAAGGCACTGTATATTAATAGTGGATAAGAGAAGACCAAGTACAGAGCCTTGGGGCACACCTTTAAAGAAACAATTTAACAGACATCAGCCCATCAAATTGAGTGCAATGAGTTCTATCAGACAGATATCTGTCTATCAGACAGATAGGGGCAGCAAGGTAGCCTAGTGGTTAGAGCGCTGGACTAGGGTTGCAAGTTCAAATCCCCAAGCCGACAAGGTACAAATCTGTCGTTCTGCCCCTGAACTGGCAGTTAACCCACTGTTCCTAGGCATTGGAAAATTTTTGTTTTTGTTTGAATTTGTTCTTAACTGCCTAGTTAAATAAAGGTTCAAAAAAATAGTTAGCAAACCATGCAAACCATGCAACTGCATGCTCTGAAAGACCTACACTCGACAATCTCTGCCTTAGTGTATATAGCATGATCAACTGTATCAACTGTATCAAAAGCCTTAGAGAGATCAATAAAAAGTGAGACAGAGTGCTGTTTTTTGTCAAGGGCTTCAGTGATATAATTTAAAACCTTCATGGCTGCTGTAATTGTGCTATGCTTCTTCCTGAAGCCCGATTGGTACATTGATAAAATAGAGTTAGTAAATAAAAACCAGGGGTGACAGCTGAGGAGTGGCTTCCGTCTAGCCATTGTACCATAAAGGCCTGATTGGTGGAGTGCTGCAGAGATGGTTGTCCTTCTGGAAGGTTCTCCCATATCCACAGAGGATGTCTGGAGCTCTGTCAGAGTGACCATTGGGTTCTTAGTAACCTCCTAGACCAAGGCCCTTCTCATCCGATTGCTCAGTTTGGCCCGGGCGGCTTTAGGAAATGTCTTGATGGTTCCAAAATTCAATGCTGCAGACATTTTTTGGTACCGTGGACACAATCCTCTCTCTGCGCTCTATGGATAATTCCTTCGACCTCATGGCTTGGTTTTCGCTCTGTCATGCAGTGTTAACCGTGGGACCTTACATTGACAGGTGTGTGCCTTTCCAAATCATGTCCAATCAATTGAATTTACCACAGGTGGACTCCAATCAAGTAGAAACTTCTCAAAGATGATCAATGGAAATAGGATGCACCTGAGCTCAATTTCGAGTGTCATAGCAAAGAGTCTGAATAATTGTGTTTTTGCTTTGTCATTATGGGGTATTGTGTGTAGATTGATGAGCAAACAACTAACTTAATTCATTTTAGAATAAGACTGTAACGTAACAAAATTTGGAAAAAGTGAAGGGGTCTGAATACTTTCCGAATGCACTGTATATCGTGAATCGGCCATAACTTTTAGATATGATTCTTAGGCCACATTGCCCAGCACTAAATGTGTGAGCATGTTATGTGTGTGTTTGAGTGTGAGTGTATATGAGAGTGTAGAGTCCTGTGAGCGTGCATAGAGACAGTGCAAAACTGAAATACAAAGGTCAACTCAGATAGTCCTTGTTGGCAAAATATTTGTAGCTATTTTGCAGTTTTATGGCTTGGGGATAGAAGCTGTTCAGGAGCCTGTTGGTGTCAGACTTGATGCACCGGTACTGCTTGCTGTGTGGAAGCAGAGAGAACAGTCTATGGCTTGGCTGGCTGGAAACTTTCCGCTTTCACACCGCCTGATTTCGATGTCCGCACCACCCTCTGTAGGCCATGCAACCGAGGGCGGTGCTGTTGCCATACCAAGCAGTGATGCAGCCATTCAAGATGCTCTCAATGGTGCAGCTGTAGAACTGAGGGCCCATGCCAAACCTTTTCAACTTCCGGAGGGAAAGAGGCCTTAGTGATTTGTACACCGAGGAACTGGAAGCTCTCCACCCGTTCCACTGCAGCCCTGTCGATGTGTGTGGGGGCGTGCTCACCCCTGCTCCCCCTTTACTGTAGTCCACAATCAGCTACTTGGTTTTGCTGACGTTGAGGGAGAGGTTGTTGTCCCGGCACTGCCAGGTCACTGACCTCCTCCCTGTCTAATCATCGTCGGTGATCAGGCCTGCCGCCGTCGTGTCGTCAGCAAACTTGATGATGGTGTTGGAGTCGTGCGTGACCTCGCAGTCGTGGGCAGAAATCAAATGGAGAGCATCGTGAAGAGCGCAGTTGGAATCTGATTACAGTGCTATGCAAAGACAGGGTATTCATCTTCCACAATGAGGATGTGTGTGGTGTGGTGACTGCCAAGCCATAAGTGAGGTCTTCTCACGATGAATGTACAATTACAATTCATCTCAACTTATGAAAATGGCACATCGGGGAGGACAGTGTTGGAAAAGGTTTCAAATTGTCATACTTGAGTAAAAGTAAAGATACCTTCATAGAAAATGACTCTAGTAAAAGTAAAAGGCTAACAGTGTTTGGTTTTAAATATACTCAAGTATCAAAAGTGAATGTTATTGGTAAAATATACTTACGTATCAAAAGTAAAAGTATAAATCATTTAAAATTCCTTACTGTATATTAAGCAAACCAGACGGCACCATTTTTTTACGAACAGCCAGGAGCCCTCTCCAACACTCAGACATCATTTACAGATAGCCAGGAACCCTCTCCAACATTCAGACATCATTTACAGATAGCCAGGAGCCCTCGCCAACACTCAGACATAATTTACAGATAGCCAGGAGTCCTCTCCAACACTCAGACATAATTTACAGACAGCCAGGAGCCCTCTCCAACACTCAGACATCATTTACAGATAGCCAGGAGCCCTCTCCAACACTCAGACATCATTTACAGATAGCCAGGAGCCCTCTCCAACACAAAGACATAATTTACAGATAGCCAGGAGCCCTCAACAACACTCAGACATCATTTACAGATAGCCAGGAACCCTCTCCAACATTCAGACATCATTTACAGATAGCCAGGAGCCCTCGCCAACACTCAGACATAATTTACAGATAGCCAGGAGCCCTCTCCAACACTCAGACATAATTTACAGACAGCCAGGAGCCCTCTCCAACACTCAGACATCATTTACAGATAGCCAGGAGCCCTCTCCAACACTCAGACATCATTTACAGATAGCCAGGAGACCTCACCAACACTCAGACATCATTTACAGATAGCCAGGAACCCTCTACAACATTCAGACATCATTTACAGATAGCCAGGAGCCCTCGCCAACACTCAGACATAATTTACAGATAGCCAGGAGTCCTCTCCAACACTCAGACATCATTTACAGACAGCCAGGAGCCCTCTCCAACACTCAGACATCATTTACAGATAGCCAGGAGACCTCTCCAACACTCAGACATCATTTACAGATAGCCAGGAGCCCTCTCCAACACTCAGACATCATTTACAGATAGCCAGGAGCCCTCTCCAACACTCCGACATCATTTACAAATGAAGCATGTGTGTTTAGTGAGTCCGCCACATCAGAGGCAGTAGGGACGACCAGGGATGTTCTCTTGAAGTGTGTGAATTAGACCATTTTCCTGTCCTACTAAGCATTCAAAATGTACATCATTTTCTTTAGGAATGTAGTGAAGTAAAAGTTGTCATAAATATAAATAGTGAAGTAAAGATAACCCCAAAAACTCCTTAAGTAGTACTTTAAAGTATGTTTACTTAAGTACTTTACACCACTACGGGGAGCGAATGCATTCCATACAAGAGAAACATTGTAATGTTTGAGAGTCAAAATCGTTTTAAGATTTTAAATAATTGGGAATGTGGTATAACCCTGGGGAATGTAAAGAGCGAGGCAAAGGCTGATTGGTTGAAGCCTTTGTAAAATAGGAGCAGAGGGCATTCTGATAGGCTGAGGGGACACAGAATTTGAATGAAAGCCAGTAGTGATTGGATGAGGAGCAGACTCGTGGATAGAGATTAGATATGAAGGGCAAATGATGCAGATGTCTCTATGACTTGCTGCTGGCTCAGCAACTTCTACAGTGACACACACATGCAAACAAGCACACACACACACACACTCTCTGGTCCACTCAAAGTCTCCATCTATTATGGACAGCCTGTGGATGGAACCACTGCTGTGTCTGCCCGTCTCTCTGCTGCGCCCTGTTTCCATGACAACAGCACAGCAAGCCAGCAAGGTCACTTTCTCCAGCTGAGGCAGTGCACAAAGTCACTCCAAGGCAACAGCACGCAAGAGAGGGATGGGGAGGGAGGGAGGGAGGGAGAGAGAAAGGGAGGGAGGGAGAGAGAAAGGGAGGGAGAGAGAGAGCAGAGGAGGTGACAGGAACTTTGATAGAGTGTGATTAAGAGAGAACACATGTGAAATCTAATTCCCTGGTGTGAGTGTGACGTCTATGTGCGTGTGTGCACGTGCGTGTGCGTGCGTGAGTGCGTGTGTGTGTGCGTGACTATATGCAACTAAGGTAGGGGGTCCATCAGTGTGAGGACGAAAGCAGTGAGAGACGATCCTCCAATATCTCCTCAGCCGTCACACATTTGGTTCGCCCCGGGAAAAGAGAGTGAGAAAACTGCAGGGGGGCCAACACATCCCAAAGACAAGCCCCATAACAAACGAGCTCTCCAAACTTCCCAGCATGCCCCTGAACGTCCTACAGCAACACCATCAACCACATACCACTTTCCCCCCGGTGCCCCAATGCATCATGGTCTCTGTAGTCTGCCAACCCCCCACAGTAAAACCCTATCCGTCACGGTGCTAGACACAAGAGTGTGACCGTGAAGTAGAGTTTCCGCTGCTCTCTCATTTTTCCCAGAGTCACATTTACCTTCAGCGGCAGACAGCATGGCTAATTATATTTATTAATATGGAAAACGGCACCTACACAGCTGTCTACCTGCGCAAGTAGCAGACGAAGATGAATGTGATTAATGACGTTCCATACATTTCCTCAACAAATCAGGTGATTAGATCAACTAGCGATGCTAATCATAGCCTATTGTTATGTGGGGTGTGTCATCGTCGCATATGCTTTTGGAGGGAAAATGGCCTAAAAGAGTTTTCCATCCATCAGCTGGATATATTTAGGTAATGATGTTCCCAAGTTCCGTCTGTCCAGACCCTCGTTTCAAGGAAACCATATGCCTGGCCAGGTGCAAAGCCTTCCCTACATTCCTCTTCCTCTCTCTCTCAACACTCTCCACATAGAACTTGGGGAGAGGCTGAGTGGTGGCATGCGAGCTTAGAGCCTTGATTAGATTAGGAGTTCAGTGTTCAGGATCAACTAGTTGCTGAGCGGCTATCAATGTGAGCGAGAGAGAGAGAGGGAGAGAGTAGAGTAGAGAGAGAATAGAGAGACGGAGAGTAGAGTAGAGAGAGAATAGAGAGACAGAGAGTAGAGTAGAGAGAGAGTAGAGAGCGAGAGAGAGAGAGAGAGTAGAGATAGATAGATAGAGAGAGACAGAGAGTAGAGTAGAGAGAGAGAGACAGGGAGAGAATAGAGTAGAGAGAGAGAGAGACAGGGGGACAGTAGAGTAGAGAGAGAGAGAGAGAGAGAGAGAGAGTAGAGTAGAGAGAGAGAGAGAGACACGGGAGAGTAGAGGAGAGTAGAGTAGAGAGAGAGAGAGAGAGTAGAGTAGAGTAGAGCGAGAGAGAGAGGGGGGGAGAGTAGAGTAGAGTAGAGAGGGGGAGAGAGTAGAGTAGAGTAGAGAGAGAGAGACAGGAGGAGAGTAGAGTAGAGAGAGAGAGAGAGACAGGGGGAGAGTAGAGTAGAGTAGAGTAGAGAGAGAGAGAGACAGGGAGAGAGTAGAGTAGAGTAGAGAGAGAGAGAGAGAGAGACAGGGAGAGAGTAGAGTAGAGTAGAGTAGAGTAGAGTAGAGAGAGAGAAGAGTAGAGTAGAGTAGAGTAGAGTAGAGTAGAGTAGAGTAGAGTAGAGTAGAGTAGAGCGAGAGAGAGAGAGAGAGAGAGAGAGAGTAGAGTAGAGTAGAGTAGAGAGAGAGAAAGAGAGAGAGAGAGGGAGAGAAGAGTAGAGTAGAGAGAGAGAGAGAGAGAGAGAGGGGGAGAAGAGTAGAGTAGAGAGAGAGAGAGAGAGAGAGAGACAGGGGGAGAGTAGAGAGAGAGAGAGACAGGGAGAGAGTAGAGTAGAGAGAGAGAGAGAGACAGGGAGAGAGTAGAGTAGAGAGAGAGAGACAGGGGAGAGTAGAGTAGAGTAGAGAGAGAGAGAGTGACAGGGGGAGAGTAGAGTAGAGAGAGAGAGATGGGAGATAAGGGAGCAACAGAAGTGAACAGAAAGAGAAAGAGAAAGAGCAAGAGAGAAATCTAGTTGAAGAGAAGTGAGCAACTGATTCCAATGTTTATAGCATAGCTTGTACTTCTCTGATGTGATGTGTGACGGGGTTCTATACTGTGTGAGTGTTATCCTGGATCAAGAGGTGTTGACTTCACCTCGGCCTGACCTGCTTGGAGAACACAAGCATCCACTAATCGACATGACACCCTGAGCCCCGAGAGCTGTGCACCCATCTGCAGCACAACTTCCACTGGTAAACACACACAGAGAAGGGGGGAAGGAGAGAGAAGGAATGAAGGAGAGAGGGAATGAGGTAGAAAGAGAGAGAAAGACAGAGGGGATAGAGAGAGAGGGAGAGAGAGGGAGTTGGTGGGAGAAACAGGGATATAAAGGACGACAGAGAGAGAGGGAGGGGGAGAGAAGAGAGAAAGAAAGTGAGGGAATGAGAGAGAGGAAAAGAGAGAAGCAAGAAAGTGAAAGAGAGAGAGGAAAAGCCAACTGACCATTTATAAATTATTTGAGAGACAGAGAGTTATTTTGGCATCTTCTTACCAATGTCCATAACCCTCATGTGAAGGCACTGAGCTGAATATATAAAAAAATATATTTTTTATTTCACCTTTATTTAACCAGGTAGGCTGGTTGAGCACAAGATCTCATTTGCAACTGCGACCTGGCCAAGATAATGCATAGCAGTGTGAACAGACAACATGGAGTAAACAATAAACAATAAACAAGTCAATAACATAGTAGAAGAAAAAAAATATATATATATACATTGTGTGCAAAAGGCATGAGGAGGTAGGCAATAAACAGGCCATAGGAGCGAATTATTACAATTTAGCAGATTAACACTGGAGTGATAAATGATCAGATGAACATGTGCAGGTAGAGATACTGGTGTGCAAAAGAGCAGAAAAGTAAATAAATATAAACAGTATGGGAATGAGGTAGGTCAATTGGGTGGGCTATTTACCGATAGACTATGTACAGCTGCAGCGATCGGTTAGCTGCTCAGATAGCAGATGTTTAAAGTTGGTGAGGGAGATAAAAGTCTCCAACTTCAGAGATTTTTGCAATTCGTTCGAGTCGCAGGCAGCAGAGAACTGGATGGAAAGGCGGCCAAATGAGGTGTTGGCTTTAGGGATGATCAGTGAGATACACCTGCTGGAGCGCATGCTACGGGTGGGTGTTGCCATCGTGACCAGTGAACTGAGATAAGGCGGAGCTTTACCTAGCATGGACTTGTAGATGACCTGGAGCCAGTGGGTCTGGCGACGAACATGTAGCGAGGGCCAGCCGACTAGAGCATACAGGTCGCAGTGGTGGGTGTAATAAGGTGCTTTAGTAACAAAACAGATGGCACTGTGATAAACTGCATCCAGTTTGCTGAGTAGAGTGTTGGAAGCTATTTTGTAGATGACAACGCCGAAGTCGAGGATCAGTAGGATAGTCAGTTTTACTAGGGTAAGTTTGGCGGCGTGAGTGAAGGAGGCTTTGTTGCGAAATAGAAAGCCGACTCTAGATTTGATTTTGGATTGGAGATGTTTGACATGAGTCTGGAAGGAGAGTTTGCAGTCTAGCAAAAATGCATCAACTTATAAGTAAAATTCAAAACATTTTTTTAATTGCCATATATGAAATGCATTAACCATTCTTGATTAAAATCTAAACAGACCCCCCCCCCCCAAAAAAAAAGATCATGATGATTAATTCTGTCTCAGATGAGCCAGGTCATTACGGCAGATTGTGCAAGCTAATTAGCATAGCGCATCTCGTTAAGGTGTGTCTGTTGCTCTGGTCTCGGGAAACAGTTGGAGGAAACAGGACTAATTGAGACGAATCAGCTAACATTCACTCCGCCCTGTGAAAAAGACCTCTAACGAGACCTCGCTCTGACCCCACCTCCACCTCGCTTGCCATTGGTCCGGTGAAGTCGGAATCTGCACTACCATTGGTTAGGGTGTCAGTATCTGCGCAGTACTTGGTCCGATTAGCCCACTGTGACCATTGTGTCACTGAGAAGTACAGTAAATGTACCGTCACCACACCAGGAAGGAGATTTGAACGTGCTGTACACAAGACACATCTATAACTGATCTGAAAACACCTATAACCCCGGCAAGTGTATACACTTGTTATCCTGGGCTGACGGACCTTGACTCCAAAATGCCCTATCATTTTTAGAGTCTGAGAACTACTCCAGTCCATTCCATCATGAGAGTGTTTGAGATTCTACATCAATGTTGGAGTTGTAAGTTTCGATCAAAGTTTGTGTTCAAGGCTGTATCCCTGTTTGTACAGACATCTGCAGTCAACAAAGACTGCAGGTAGAAGAGGTTATCAGAACTGATTTAGTTGTCTTTAAGAGAAGCCATTCGTGGAACACACTGATTCTCTTTCCTACTTGTCAGATTTGTCAGATGGCTGCTGCAACCCATCTACTACTGTAACCCATCTACTACTGTAACCCATCTACTGCTGCAACCCATCTACTGCTGCAACCCATCTACTACTGTAACCCATCTACTACTGTAACCCATCTACTGCTGTAACCCATCTGCTGCTGTAACCCATCTGCTGCTGTAACCCATCTGCTACTGTAACCCATCTACTACTGTAACCCATCTACTGCTGTAACCCATCTGCTGCTGTAACCCATCTGCTACTGTAACCCATCTACTACTGTAACCCATCTACTACTGTAACCCATCTACTGCTGCAACCCATCTACTGCTGCAACCCATCTACTACTGTAACCCATCTACTACTGTAACCCATCTACTACTGTAACCCATCTACTACTGTAACCCATCTACTACTGTAACCCATCTGCTGCTGTAACCCATCTACTGCTGTAACCCATCTGCTGCTGCAACCCATCTACTACTGTAACCCATCTACTACTGTAACCCATCTACTACTGTAACCCATCTGCTACTGTAACCCATCTGCTGCTGTAACCCATCTACTGCTGCAACCCATCTACTACTGTAACCCATCTACTACTGTAACCCATCTACTGCTGTAACCCATCTACTACTGTAACCCATCTACTACTGTAACCCATCTACTACTGTAACCCATCTACTGCTGTAACCCATCTACTACTGTAACCCATCTACTACTGTAACCCATCTGCTGCTGCAACCCATCTACTACTGTAACCCATCTACTACTGTAACCCATCTACTACTGTAACCGATCTACTACTGTAACCCATCTACTGCTGTAACCCATCTGCTACTGTAACCCATCTGCTACTGTAACCCATCTGCTACTGTAACCCATCGACTACTGTAACCCATCTCCTACTGTAACCCATCTACTACTGCAACCCATCTACTACTGCAACACATCTACTACTGTAACCCATCTGCTGCTGTAACCTATCTACTACTGGAACCCATCTACTACTGTAACCCATCTACTACTGTAACCCATCTACTACTGTAACCCATCTACTACTGCAACCCATCTACTACTGTAACCCATCTGCTGCTGTAACCTATCTACTACTGGAACCCATCTACTACTGTAACCCATCTACTACTGTAACCCATCTACTACTGTAACCCATCTACTACTGTAACCCATCTACTGCTGTAATGCATCTACTGCTGTAACCCATCTACTACTGTAACCCATCTACTACTGTAACCCATCTACTGCTGTAATCCATCTACTGCTGTAATCCATCTACTACTGTAACCCATCTACTGCTGTAATCCATCTACTGCTGTAATCCATCTACTACTGCAACACATTTACTGTAGAGCGAAGGGGAAGGTACGGCTCTGCAGAAAAATAAAATAACATAGAAAAATAAATCCAACGAAACAGATTCCGAGTGCCGTTTGTCAGTTGACGTGTTAGCTCATGCTGTTTTTAAGAGCTTGCATATCAGAAGTGTTGATTGACTCACACCCCCCGCCCTCCCGCCTCCCCAATCATGCCCTCGTTCATAGATCATTAGATCTGACTGCGTGACTGTTGACACTTATTCCCCCACCCTAGTGCACGCTGGTAGGACAAGAGTGACAGGCTCACAAGGTGAGAACACTGGTGGAACACTTGGGATTAAACTCATTTATGTAGCGTGTGTGAGAGAGGGAGGTCTTCAGTTCCACTTTGGTCACAGCCTGTCTGACTC